>NW_007249956.1:3575-5550 GCF_000164805.1 Carlito syrichta | reverse complement strand
GCAGGCCAGCTTGTTACAACAGCTAGTTAAGTCAGCTGGCTAGCAAGCTGGCTAGCTAGGTAGTGACCTAGTTAAGTTAGTTGTCTAGCCAGCTTGCTAGCTAATTAAGTCAGCTGGCTATTCACATGGCTATAGAGGTAGAGAACTAGTTAAGTCAGCTGGCTTAGCCAGTTGAATAACTAGTTAAGTCATCTAGTTTAGTCACCTGAGCAGCCAGCTGCCTAGATCGTTAATCAACTAGTTAAGTCAGATGGCTAACCAGACAGCTAGGTAGTTAAATCACCTTGTTAAGTCTGTTGCCTAGCCAGGTCGCTAGCTAGTTAAAAAGCTAGTTAAGTCAGATGGCTAGACAGCTGACTATCTAGTTATTTCTTGCTTGTTAAGTGAGTTGGCTAGCTAGTTAGCTAGTTAATTCAGCTATTTATGTCAGCTAGCTCGCTAGTTAAGTCAGCTAGTTAATTCGGCTAGCTAGCTAGCTAGCTAGCTAGTTATTTCAGCAGTATAGTCATCTGGCTAGCTAGGCAGCTTCCTAGTTAAGTCAGCTAGTTAAGTCAGCTGGCTAGCTAGTTAAGTAAGCAAGCTAAGTCACCTGGCTAGCCAGCTGTCTAGCTGGGTAGCTAACTAGTTAATTCAGCTGACTAGCCAGCTGGTTAGCTAGTTAACTCAGCTAGTTAAGTCAGCTCACTAGTCAGCTGGTTAGCTAGGTAGTTAGGTAGTTAAGTCAGCTGGAAAGCCAGCGGGATTCATAGGTAGCTAGCTAGCTAGATAAGCCAGCTGGCTAGCCACATGTCTTTCTACTGATTTCAACTAGTTAAGTTAAGTTGCTAGCCAGCTGGCTAATGAGTTAAGTCAACTACTTGTGTCAGTTGGCTAGCCAACTGGCTAGTTGCTTAAGTCAGCTAGTTAAATTAAGTGGCTAGCCATCTGGCTAGCTATGTAGCTAGCGAGTTAAGTCAGCTGGCTAACCAGCTGGCTAACTGGTTGAGTAATCTAGTAAAGTCATATGGCTACCAACCTGTCTAGGTAGGTATCTAGTTAATTAAATCAGCTGACTACCTGGTTGGCTAGCTAGTTAAGTGAGGTAAGTGAGTTGGTTAGTCATCTGACTAGCTAGTTTGCTGGCTAGTTAAGCCAGCTGGCTAGCTAGATGTCTATCTAGTTAAGTCAGCTAGTTAAGTCAACTGGTTTGCTGCCTGGTTAGCTAGTTGGCTGGCAAGTTATGCCGGCTGGTTAGCAGGCTGCTCAGGTATGTGACCTACTTGTTAAGCCAGCTGACTAGCTGGCTGACCAGCAGGGTGGCTGGCTAGTTAAGCTGGCATGCTATCCGACTTTCTAAACATACGGCTGGCTATTTAAGCTGGCTGCCCATACAGCTGGCCACACCACTATCTACCTAGCTGGCTGCCTAGCCAGATAGCCAGTCAGGTAACTAAATATTTAAGCCAGCTAGCCGGCCAACTCTCTAGTCAGCTAGTTATGTCAGTTAGCTAGCCAGCTAGTTAGTTGTCAGGGAACAAGTCAGCTAACTATTCAGCTAGCTTGTTAAGTCAGCTAGCTAGTCAGTTTGCCAGTCAGCTATCTAGTTAAGTCAGCTAGCAAGTCAACTAGCTAGTCAGCAAGATTATTAAGTCAGCTAGCCAGGTAACTTGTCAGTTAACTAGCTAGTTAAGTCAGCTATCTAGACAGATAGAGCTTGTTTGCTAGCCAGTTATTTCAGCTTGATAGTCAACTAGCTAGTTAAGTCAGCTGGCCACTCAGCTAGTTACTTAGCTAACTAGTTGACTACCAACTCAGCTAGCTGGGCAGCTAAATAGTGTGCTTGCTCGCTTTCCATCAGGTCAGCTAACTAGTTGGCTCATTCAGCAGCCAACAGACCAATGTACCTGTTGGCTTGATCAGAGGCCAACAGGACAGCTAATTAGTCGGCTTGCTTGCCAGTCATATTGTTAAGTCAGCTCACTGGTAGTCTCGCTTG
>NW_007249956.1:1606-3438 GCF_000164805.1 Carlito syrichta | reverse complement strand
GGCTGACTATTTAATTCAGGTGACCAGTTGGCTCACTCGCCGGCTGACTAGTTAAGTCAACTAAATGGTAGGTAAATTAGATGATCAAGTAGTTAACTAAGCTAACCAAATGGCCGACTAGTTGGCCCACTTTACAGCTGACAAATAAGCTCAGCTAACTAGTATGCCGAATAGTTAGGCCAGCTAACTAGTTCCTAGCTAGTCAGCTGACTAATTAGGTCAGCAAACCAGCCAGCCAATTGGTTAAGCAAGCTAGCTAGTGGGGCAACACCTCAGTAGTCTAGTTAACCCAGCTAACTAGTCGGCCGACTATTCGGCCGACTTGTTAAGCCAGCTAACAAGTCGGTCGAGTAGTCAGCCAATGTGTTTAACCATTTAAGTAGTCAGCCGACTCAGCAGCCAACAAGTTAATTCACTAGCTAACTGGCTAACCAACTAGTTAAGTCACCTAGCTACTCGTTTAACAACTAGTTAAAACAGTTAGCTAACTCATCAACCAATTCGTTAAGTCAGCTAGCTACCTCACTAACCAACTAGTTAAGTCAACTATCTAAGTCAGCTAGCTAGCTAAGTCAGCTACCTCACTAGTTAGTTAACTATTTAAGTCAGCTACTTAAGTCTGCTACCTAACTAGATAGCTAATTATTAAATCAGCTAGATATTCAGCTAGTTAAATAGTTAGCTAAATATTGAATTCAGGTAGTTATGTCAGCTAGTTAATGAACTAAGTCAGACAGTTAAATCAGCTAGCTAAGTAGTTAAGTCACCTAGTTAAGTCAGTTAGTTAAGTCAGCTTTCTAATTTAGCCAGCTGGTTAAGACAGCTAGCTAGGTAGTTAGCTAATGGGTTGTCAGCAGGTTGAGTCAGGTAATTAACTAGTTAACTAACGGGTTAAGTCAGCTGATTGAGTCAGCTAGCTATCTAGTTAGCAAATTGGTGAGTCAGCTGCTTGAGTAGGCTAGATAGTTAGCTAATGAATTAAGTCAGCTGGATGAGTCAGCTAGCTGGTTAGTGAGTTAAAAAGTTGTCAACTGGTTGAGTCAGCTAGCTAGCTTGTTAGCTAATGAGTTAAGTCAGATGGTTAAGTCAGCTAGATAGCACGTTAGTTAATGAATAAGCTAACTAGTTAGTTAGCTGATTAAGTCAGCTAGCTAGCTAGTCAGCTAACTATTTAAGTCAGCTTGTTAGATAGGTAGTTAGCTGGTTAGTTTACTATTTAAGTCAGCCACCTAGCTAGGTAGCTAATTAGTTAGTTAAATATTAAATCAGCTGGCTAGCTATGTAGCTAGCTAGTTAAGTCAGCTAGTTAAACTGGCTAGCTAGGTAACAAGCTAGTTAAATCATTTGGCTAGGCAGCTGGCACTCTGGTTCATTCAGTTAGTTAAGAGAGCTGGGTAGCCAACTGGCAAGGTAGGTAGCTAGCTAGTGAACTCAGTTAGATAGCTACCTGGCTAGCTAGTGATGTTACCGTGTAAGTCAGCTGGATAGCCAACTGGCTAACTGGTTAAATTATCTAGTTTAGTCTTCTGTCTAGAAAGCTGGGCAGGTAGGTAGCTATCTGGTAAGTCAGCTTACTAACCAGGAGGCGAGCTGTTCAATTCACCTAGTTCAGTCAGCTGGATAGCCTGCTGGCAAGGTAGTTAGCTAACAAGATTAGTTAACTGACTAGGCAGCTTGCTAGCTTAAGTCAGCAAGGTAAGTCAGCTGGCTAGCCAGCTGGCTAGATAAGTTGCCTGTTATTTAAGTCAGCTAGGTAGCCAGCTGAGTAGCTGGTTAAGTCAGCTAGTTAAGTCAACTGACAACCAGCAGGCTAGGTAGTTAAGTCAACTCAG
>NW_007249956.1:0-1224 GCF_000164805.1 Carlito syrichta | reverse complement strand
CTAGGTAGCTGGGTAGTTAAGTCAGCTGGCAAGCCAGCAGACTACATAGGTAGCTAGCTAGTGAAGACAGCTGTCTATCGAGCTGGATAGCTAGGTAGATAGGTAGTTAGGTCAGACTGCTAGTCAGCTTGCTAGCTAGTTAAGTCACCTAGTTAAGTCAGCTGCCTAGACACCTAGATAGCTAGGTCGATAGACAGTTAAGTCTGATATCTAGTCCACTGGTTAGCTAGTTGAGTCACCTAATTAAGTCAGCTGCCTAGCCAGTTGGCTAGTAAGGTAGCTTACTACTTAAATCAACTGACAAGACAGTTGGTTAGCTATGTAAGTCACCTAGTTAAGTAAACAGGCTAGCCAGCTGGTTAGTTATATAGAAAACTAGTTAATTCAGCTGACTAGCGAGCAGACCAGCTATTGAAGTCAGCTAGTTTAGTCAGCTGGATAGCCAGTTAGCTAGCTAGTAAACAACCTAGCCAAGTCAGGTCAGTAGCCAGCTGGTTAGCTAGGTAGCTAGGTAGCTAAGACAGCTGGCAAACCAGCAGGCTACATAGGTATCTAGCTAGTTAAGTCAGATGGTTATCCAGCTGGCTAGCTAGGTATCTAGTCAGTTATATCAACCTGCTTGCCAGCTGGCTAGCAAGTTATGTTACCTCGTTAAGTCAGCTGGCTTGACAGCTGGCTAACTAGGTAGCTAGATAGTTAAGTCAGCTTTCTAGCCCAATGGCTAGTTAAGTCACCTAGTTAAATCAGCTGACTAGCCAGCTGGCTAGCTATATAGCAAGCTAGTTAATTCAGCTGACTAAAAATCAGGCCAGCTATGTAAGTCAGCTAGTTATGTCAGGTGGCTTGACAGCAGACTAGCTAGGTAGTGAGATGGTTAACTGTGTTGGCTAGCAAGTTGACTAGCTAAATAAGTCAGCTAATTAATTCAGCTGGCTAACCAGCTAGCTAACTAGGTAGAGAGCTAGTTAAGTCAGCTGGCTAGCCATCTGGCTCTCTAGTTAATCACCTATTTGTGTCAGCATGCTAGCCAGCTGGCTAGCTTAAGTCAAGTAGTTAAGTCAGCTGTCTAGCCAAATGGCTAGCTAGGTAGAAAACTAGTTAAGTCAGCTGGCTAGCAAGTGGAATATCTAGTTAAGTCAGCTAGTTAATTCAGTTGGCTTTCCAGCTATCTAGCTTGGTAGCTAGCTAGTTAAGTCAGCTGGTTAGCCAACCAGCTAGCTGGTT
>NW_007249955.1:6301-8011 GCF_000164805.1 Carlito syrichta | reverse complement strand
AAATGCTGCGCTTAGGAAAAGACTGTTTCTTAATTACCTCAGAAAGTTGAATCTAGGTAAAAAACAAAAGCAAAAACAAAAATGTCAGAATAATGAAATAGGCCCAAGGATCCATGATTAGTAAAAAATAGTGCCCTTTAATTTCACCTTAAAGTTCTAGATAATTTTACTCCTTTCAATAAATTTAATCAATCCCAAAGCATTTGAGACTATATATTACATTGTTTCAGATATTGAAATAAGTAACCCCCAAAAATTGCTATTGCAAATTTTGTAAAATTATGAAGACAAGATTCTCCTCCCTTTGGAAGCTATGAGGAGAGTACACAGTCTCATGGGGAAACATGGTTATATAACAGGGTATAGAGTGTGATAATTCTTTCAAGGGGTTCACTAGAGGAGGGACTTTTATCAACAAGCAAGACCAAACATAGGTTTTCTCGTCCTGTCTCAAAGACATGCTGCAAAGTGTTAATCAATGTATTCATCTGAAAGTGGTGACAAGGTAGTCTACAAATCTATGATGATGCTAACCTGCTGAAAAACTTCCATATTATCTGTTTAACTTCATAATAGGTAAGAATTTGGCAAATCTATTATCAGGATTCCTTTAAATCATAGAAAAAAATGAATTAAATAAACCAACCAGGTGTTTTTTTTTTTTGCCAACACGTTGCTGAAAGATCTACCCATCCAAAGAGTTTGCAGTATAACCAATGAATCTATCACCAAGTCCTTTTTCCCATTCTTTTGTTTAGCTATTTATGTATTGAAATGTCAGTAAAACACTTTCACAAAGAAACGAGATTGCCAAAATGCCTTTGAAAGAATCTGAGAGAGACACTTAGATATTTCCAGTGACTTCAAAGGGAATATATTGTAAGAATATTGGAGTGACCAGGCGCAGTGGCTCACGATTATAATTCCAGCCCTTTGAGAGGCCGAGATGAAAGGAGTGCCTAAGATCAAGTGTTTGATTCTAGCCTGGACAACTTTGTGAGACCTAATCTCTACATAAATTTTAACAATTAATGGGACATGTTAGTGCTTGCCTGTAGTATCAGCGTTTTGGAACACTGAGGCAGAAGGATCTCCTGAATCCAGCATGTCAAGGCTGTGGTGGCCGAGAGCATGCCATTGCACTCCAGCCTGAGCAACAGAGTGAGACTCCAACTCAAAACAAACGAACAAAAAGAATATAGGATAAACATTAAATATTTGAGTAAACACCCACATCCAACATAAATCGTTCAAGCAACCATAATGTTGGAATTTTGTTCCTCTGTGCCAGCCAGGTAAGATACAGCAGCAGCCAGGTAAGATACCAACAACAGTTGGTAGCCCAACTGGCATACATTTGCAACAACATCTATGAAAAGATGATGAAACAACAGTCTCCATTCTAGAACACATTAACAATCTTTTTTCTTTAAATCACAGTGTTGATAAAATAAGTCCAGTCATTGGGTTACAAAATAAGAAGGAGGCCCAACCACTGTGACACTCCTAAAGAAGAGAGCTAGTTACTGTGGCACACATTATGTAAGAGACATAGTCACTGGGGCAATGATCAGTGGTGAAAGCTAATCACTGGGGTACCAATCAAGGAGGTGTATCAAACACTGCAAGCACCAGTGGCTGGCCCTCTTCTGTAATAGGAGTCCCATTGACTGACCCTCCTCTGCATTGAGAGTCCCAGTGATTAGGTTT
>NW_007249955.1:4599-5694 GCF_000164805.1 Carlito syrichta | reverse complement strand
CATTATGTATGATGGGTAGGTACCCAAGGTTCTGGCCTCCCCTGTGAATAGTGTCTCATTAACTGGCTATCTATTGCTATAGATGCCCCAGTGACTGGACTCCTTTATGATGAGTGTCCCAGTGAATTACTCTGTTATGGGTGATCCAGTAACTGGATTCCTTCTGTGATGGGTGTACCAGTGAAAAGCCTTATTTTGTGATGGGTGCATAAGTGATTGTCCCACATACATTATAGATTGAAACTGGTCTTTCTGTACTTTGGGAGACCCAATAACAAGTTCTCCAATATAATGGGTGCCAAAGCCGGTGATGGGTGTCTCTGTGTCTCACCTTCCTCATAATTTGTGCTGCAGTGATTCTCCCTTTTCTGTGGAGTATGGCCCTGTGATTTGCCTTCCTTTATTATGAATGCTCTGATGATTGCTCCTTCTCTGTTTTGGGTCCCTGTGATTGGCCTGTGATGAGTGCCCCAATGACTGACCCTCTTCTGTGATGGCTGTCCCAGTGACTAGCCCTTCTCTGTGATGGATGCCTCTGTGTCTGTTTCTACTTTGTGTTATGTGCCCCAGCGGTTGGCCCACCTCTGTGGTAGGTGCCTCAGTGGTTGTTTCTCCTCTATGATGTGTCCATAAGTGACTAATTCTTCTCAGTAATGGGTTAACAAGTGACTGTTCCTTCACCTAATGAGTGCCTAGTGACTGGCTTTCCTCTGTGATGAATGCCTCAGGACTGACTCTCCTCTGTAATGGGAGCCTATGTGACTATCCCTCATGCATAATAGATTCCCTATTGACTAACCTTCCTCTGTGATGGGTGCTCCAGTAACTGACTCTCATCTGTGATAGATATCCCAGTGATTCGCTTTCCTTTGCAAAAAATGTTCCTGCAACAGGGTCACCTCCATACTGGGTATCACTGTGACTGACCTTCCACTGTGGTGGGTTTTCCAGTGACTCATCTTGCTCTGTTATGGGTGCACCAGTGACAGGACTCCCCTGTGATTGGTGCCTCAGTGACTGGGTCTCCTCCATAATATGTGTCCCGGTGACTGGGCCCTCAATCCTCTATAGATGACTCTATTACTGGGATTTTTC
>NW_007249955.1:0-4218 GCF_000164805.1 Carlito syrichta | reverse complement strand
CCCCCTTCTCTTATGGCTACCCCATTTACTGTCTCTCCTCTGTAACATGTGCCATCTTCTGTAATGACTGTCCCAGTGATTGGCCCTCCTCTGTGTTGCCAATCAATGACTACACCCCCTAAGTTATGGGTACCCAAATGACTGTGATGTGTGCCTGAGTGAGTGGTACTCCTCTCTGTAAAATGTCCCAGTGACTGATCTTCCTCTGTGATCTGGGCCCCAGTGACTAGCTTTTCTTTGTTATGGCCTCAGATACAAGGGCTCCTATATAATGGGAAGGGAGCCATCACAGAAGACAGTCAATAACTGAGGCACACTTCACAGAGGATGGCTATTCATTGTGACACCAAACTTAAAGGAGGAGGAGAAAAAGTTACTTGCGTATAAATTATGAAGGAAGCTCAATCAATGGACTACCTATTATGGAGGAGACCCATAATTATGTATGCCTCAAGTTACTAGCCCTCCTCCATTATATTTGCCAGTGACTGTGCATACTTAGTGATCCTCCTCCATTATGCGTACTTCAGTGACTGACCCTCCTCTACTATGGTCACCACAGTAACAGGGCTTCCACTCTGAATGGTGCTCCAGTGTTTGGCCCTTCTCCATAATGGTTATCCAAATGACTAACACTTCTCTGTCATGGGTGTCCCAATTTCAGGGTCTCCTACAAATTTGGTGGACTAGTGACTGACCCTCCTTTGTGTTGACCATACCAGTAATTGGGCTTCCTCCATAACCTGTGTCACATTGATTCTGCCTCTGTGATTGGTGGCCATGTGACTGACCACAGTGAATAGCCCTCCTCTATGATAGAAGTAACATTGACTGGGTGTTCTCCACTTTTGGTGCAACCATGACAGTACCTCCTCTATGACTGGTATCCCAATAACTTGCCATCTTTGTGATGGGTGTACCTGTGACTAACACAATTTTGTGATGGGTGTCTTAGAAATGGGGCATCCAGCTGAACTCGGTGGCTCAGACTGTAATCCTGCGCTTTGGGAGACTGAGGTGGGTGGATTGCCTGAGCCCGCACGTTCGAGACCCACCTGGACAACTTGGCGAGACCTTATCTCTACAATAAATCAAAATATTAGCCGGGTGTGGTAGCGCACGCCTGTAGTTCCAGCTACTTGGAAGGCTAGGGCGGAAGGATCGCTGTAGTCCAGCAGGTTGAGGCTGCCGTGGCAGGGAGTGATCCTCTACTATGATGGCTGTACTCCAGTCTGGGCAATGGAGTAAAACTCCAATTCAAAAAAAAAAAGAAAAATATAAATGGGGCATCCTCTAAAATGGGTGCTCAAGTGATTAGTCCTCCTGTTGATGACTGCCTCAGTTTCTGGGTCTCCTTCATAATGGGTGTTCCAGTTACTGGCTCTCTTCTGGGAAGGGTGTTCCCAAGATTGGGTCTCCTCCCTAACAGGTACTCCACTGACTTTGATTTTTTCATGGTCAATGCCCAACTGACCTATCCTTCTCCAAATTGAGTGCCACAGTGAACAGTCCTCCTCTGTGAAGTGTGCCCTATTTACTGACTCTCTTCTGTGACTGGTATTCAGTGACTTATGAGCATCTGTGATATATGCCCCAATGACTGGGCCTTCTCTATAACAGGTGCCTCAGTGAATACCCCTCCTCTATAAAGTGTGCACCCATGATTGACTTGCCTCTGTAATTGGTGCTTCAGTGACTGTCCCTCTTTTGTGTTGAGCACCCAGTGAAAAACCCTCACAGTGAGTGGCCCTCTTTTATTATGGGTGCCTCAGTGATAGTCCCTCCTCTGCCTTTGGTTCTTCATTGACTCACTTTCCTCTGTGATTGGTGCTCCAGTGGTTGACTCTCCTCTGCAAATTGGTGTTCATTTGTGATGGATACCCCAGTGACTTACCACTTCTGTGATAGGTGACCTAGAGAATGGCCCTCTACTATGATGGCTGTCCTAATGGCTAAGATTCTACTGTGATTGGTGGCCATGTGACTATGTCTTCTCTTTGATGAGTACCCCAGTAATTGAACTTTTTCCTAATGGATGCCATAGTGACTGGCCCACCTCTGTGACTGGTCCCTCTCTGTGACAGATACCATAGTGACTGTGGCTTTTTTGTTATGGGTGCCCCAGCAACAAGAACTCATCCATAGTGGAACTCTATTGATTAAACCTCCTATTTGATGAGTTCGCCAGTAACTGTCTCTCCTCTGTTATGAGTGACTTTGTGACTGGCTTTCCTCTGTGTTATTTTCCATATGGGCTGGTCTCCTTCCATAATGGGTGCGCCAATTACTGGTCCTCTTCTGTGATGGGTTACCTAGGGACTGAGCCTTCTTCATAATGGGTGCCATAGTGACAAACTCCAGTGACTGAGTCTTCTTTTTTATTGATGACCCAGTGACTGGCTTTCCACCATAATTGTTGAATCATTGACTAACCCTACTGTGTGAAGGTTGTCCCAATGACTGGCATTCCTCCATAATAAGTGCCCCAATGACTAGTTCTCCTCTGTTATGTGTGCCACAGTGAGTACTCCACAGTGATGGGTGTGCAATGACTAGCACCCCTTGTATTGGGTACACCAGTGATTGACTATCCTCGGTGATTCGTGTCCCAGTGATTGACTCTACTCTGTGATTAATGTCTCAGTGACAGACTTTTCTATAATGGGTGCCCCAGTAACTGGCTTTTCTAAACTATGATGGATGCCCAGTTTCTATGTTTTCTCTGTAATCACTATTCTAGTAATTGGATCTCCTACATAATGGGTCCCACAGTGACCACCCCTCCTCCATTTTGGTTGTCCCAGTGAATATGAATCCTCACTGATTGGTGCACAGTGACTGGTCCACATCCAAAATGAGGGTCATAGTGACTCACCCTCCTCTGCGATGGGTGTAGCAGTAACTGAACCACCTCCATAATGTTTCCCCCCATGACTGGTTCTCCACTCTTATGGGTTTATCAATGACTGACCTCATCTTTGATGGGTGTCCAGTAACTGGACTTTCCTCATAATTGGTGTACCAGTGACTAGCATCTTCTGTGAAGGGTGCCCTTTCGACTGACTCTCCGATGTGATGGGTGACCCAATGACTGGCTATCCCCTGTGATGGTTACCCCAGTGATTGCATCTCCTCAATAATGAGTGTCCCAGTAACTTGACATCTTCTTTGATTGGTGCACTAGTGACTAAGTCTCCTCTATAACGTTTGCCACATTGACTAACTCTCCTCTGTGATAATTTTCCATTAATGGCCTCCTCAATAAAGTGTGCCCCAGTGACTAGGCCTCCTTTGTGATCTATGTCAATTTGACTGACAGTCTTTGCGTTGGATCTTGCATTGGCTAGCCCTCCTTTTTAATGGGTGTCCTAGTGACTTACACTTTTCCATGATAAGTGCCTCAGTGACTGGACCTCCTCTGTCTTGTGTACCACAGTGACAGGTCTTATTCCCTGATAGGTCTCCCGGTGACAAGCTCCCCTCAGTGATGTTTACTTTTGTGACTAGCCTTCCTATGAGATAGTTGCCTTTTTGGTGCCTCATGAATGGCTCTCCTCTCTGATCAGTGCTCCAGTCACTGGCTATCCTCTGTGATTTATGTCACAGTGACTGACCCTTCTCTGTGATGGCAAATCCAGTGATGGGTCCTCTTTGTAATTAGTGCTCCAGTGACTGGCCCTCCATCTAATGGGTATCCCAATCACTGGACCTCTTCTTTGATGGGTTCCTCAGTGACTGACCATCTTCTGTGAAAAGTTTTTCAGTGACTGGCTCTCCTAGCAATGTGTGCCCAGCTGACTAGCTTTTCTTGATGATTTATGCCCCAGTGACTGGGTCTTCTCCTAATAGGTACCACAGTTACTGTTTTCCCTCTCTGATGAGTGCCTTTGTGATCAAGTTTCTTCTCTGATAGATGTTCTATGACTGCCTCCTTTATGATGGGTGCCCCAGCGAATGTGCCTCCTCTTTGATGGATGTCTCAGTAACTATTCCTCATTCATAATGGATGCCTTAATGAATAGCCCTCCTTTATACTGGCTCCCCCAGTAACTGGCTCTCCTCTCTGATCAGTCTACCAGTGAATTTCCCTCATCCATAATGGATGCTCCATTGACTAGTCCTCCTTTGTGCTGTGGGTCCCATTCACTGGCCGTCCTCTGTGATAGAAACACCAGTTACTGAGCCTTCTTAATATTGGGTGGTCTAATGAATGTTCTC
>NW_007249954.1:0-6350 GCF_000164805.1 Carlito syrichta | reverse complement strand
CTCCATGACAATGCACCAGTTCACACAGCACTGTCTGTGGGGGAGTTTTTAGTCAGCAAATAAATAAATAAATAACTGTACTGGAACATCCTCCCTACTCAGCTGATCTGGCCCCCGATGACTGTTTTCTTTACCCAAATTTAAGGAAATATTGAAGGGAAGACATTTTGATGACATTCAGGACATCAAGGGTAATACGATGATAGCTCTGATGGCCGTTCCAGAAAAAGAGTTCCAAAATTGCTTTGATGGGTAGACTAGGAACTAGCATAGGTGCACAGCTTCCCCAGGGGAATACTTCAAAGGTGACCCTAGTGATATTCAGCAAAGAGGTGTGTAGCATTTTTTCTAGGATGAGTTCATGAACTTATTAGTCAGACCTTGTGTATTTATATGCATAGGGTGAATATATATAACACATTTGCTTACATGTAAACAGAGTTTATGTGTGCAACATAAAAATTATATACTACATTGTTCTATAACTTGATTTGCAAATATTTTTTTATTTAGACAATTATGTGAATGGATATAATATATACAAATAAAAATAACAGCATATTACAGATATTTATAACATGCTTTTCTTACCAATATATTTTATATGAATTTCTATGTTCACATAGACAACTAATTTTTATATTTATTTAACTGTATTCATTCTATAATCTTAACATTTGTCCACGTGTGCCATGAATTCATCTTTTCCCATTATAGAACATTGAGTTGTTTCTAAATTCTGGCTATTTTAAACCGTGTTGAAGTAAACATTTCTGTTTGCATATATTTGGGCATGTGGAAGAAAAAAAATGATAAATCCTGTTCTTTAATGCAAAAACTCTAGAGCCTCTCTCTCTTAATTCCTTTCTTGCTTTCTGTAATCTTGCTGCTTTTTTTAGTTCAGCCCTGAGTAATAACTGATGAATGGAGCCAAATGCTGTGAGTTTCTCAATGATGTTTAAAGAGGTTAGGCAGTTATTGACACAGGTACCATGTGGGCGTCAAGACACAGTAAGTAACTGTGTGTAGCTGAAAGCTAAAAATGAAGGGAGGACCTGTTTGTCAGGCATTTAACGTGGAAATCCCAAGAGTGAAAAATCTAGTGTCCTTATGATCTTGTATATCAGAATTTTGCCCTTAAAAAAAAACTTTATTTTTTTAGAGAAGTTTTAAGATTCACAGTAAAACTGAGAGGAAGATAGATTTCCCACACACCCCCCAGACAAGCGTGGCCTCTCCCATGATGGCATCCCCCACTGGAATCCTACATTTATCACAATTAATGACCATCACATGTTGTTGTCATTCAAAATTTGTAGTTCACATGAGGACTCACTCTTGGTCTTGCGCCTTCTGTGGGTTTTGACAAAAGTGTAATGACATGTGCCCACCTATCCACCATTACTGTGTCACACAGAGAGTACTTTTCACTGCCCTAAACACCTTCTGTGCCTCTTTCATCTTCCCCTCTCCCCAGCCTCTGGCAACCACTGATCTTCTTACTTTCTTCCTAGGTTTGTCTTTTCCAGAATGTCATATGATTGGGAATCATACAGTATGAAACCTTTTTGGTTTGGTCTCTTTTACTTAGTGATATGCCTCTAGGGTTCCTCCATGTGTTTTCATGGCTTGATAGCTCATTTCAATTTAGCGGTGAATAGTATTCCATTATCTAGATGTACTACAGTTTATTGATTTATTTACTTAAGGAAGGGTGTTTTGGTTGCTTCCAAGTTTTGGTGATTACAAATACAGCTGTAAAAGATGTTCATGTGCAGGATTTTGTGTGGGCATGTTTTAGACTTCTTTGGGTGAATGCCAAGGAGCATGATCATGTGGTAAGAGTTTGTTGGGATTTATAAGAAACTTCCCATCTGTCTTCCAAAGTGGCCATACTGTTTTGCATTCTCACCAGCAATGAATGAGAATTCCTGTTGCTCTGTCTCCTAAATAATATAGTGTTGTCAGTGTTTTGAATTTTGGTCATTCTAATAGGTGTGTATAGTGATATTTTGTCGTTGTTTAAATTTGCATTTTCTTTTTTCTTTGAGTCGATGTCTCACCGTGTCTGTGGCCCAGGCTAGAGTCCAGTGGCATGCTCTCTCTCACGGCTACTGCAACCGCATCCTGTTGAGACTACAGGCATCTGCTGCCATGCCCAGCTCAGTTTTTGGTCTATTGTAGAGACAGGGTCTTGCCAAGTTGCCCAGACTGGGCTCAAACTCCTGGGCTCAGGCAGTCCTCTTGCCTCAACCTCCCAGAGTGTTGGGATGACAGGCGTGAGCCATCATGCCCAGCCATTTTCTTGATAACACATTGTCTTAGCTTAAGATGTCTGTTTTACTTGGGTTGTTTATTTCCTTTTTTTAATTTTAATTTTTTAAATTTAAACTGATAGAGACAGGGTCTCACTATGTTGTCCAGGCTTGTCTCAGACTTTTGCCTTGGTCTCCCAAAGTGCTAGTATTACAGGCATGAGCCACTGCACCCAGTAAGTTTATTTTCCTATTGTTGAGTTTTAAGAGCTATTTGTATAGTTTGCATCACCATCCTTTATCAAACATTTCTTTTGCAAATCTATTCTCCCAGTCTCTAGCTTGCATTTTTATTTGCTTGACAGTGTCTTTTTAAATTAAATTAAAATTTTAAATTAAATTTAAAAACTTTTTCCCTGTATTCTGTCATCATAAAAAGTGCCCATTGGAAATCCACTTTGAAACAACTGTATCGCAAGTTTCTAATGTTAACGTCTTGGTAATGCCACTTTTATATCTAGGTCCACTGACTGGTTCTCTTTAAGAATAACAGTTTACCTATTATTTGTGAAGAGTGTATAAGGAGGTGTTTGTGTTTAAGTAAGTAAAACACGTTAGAGTATTTTTTCTGCTTTTATGATCTGCACTGTAGTAATATTTTTCTAGCATATGGTTGTCTCCATTTATTCAAACTATTAAAATGCCTATTAATAAATTCTGTAGATACTTTCATTAGGTTTGGAACATTTATGGTCAAGATTATTCATTTATGGTCAAGATTATTCCTGGTTAAGATTATTCCCTCCTCTCATTACATGTTCTGGTTGGTTGTTAGTGAAAATTTGTATGTTGATATTTATTTGGAGACCTTACTCAATTCTCTAATAATATTTTGGTTAGCTACCTTAGATTTTCTAGGTGGAAAATCTTGTTTTGTATAGCACATTATTTCCAATAATTAATGAGAGGAAACATTTTAATCTTTTTTCTTATTAATTAGAAGTATGTCTTACCCTTTTAAAACTTGGGCTTTGGTTGGTAATCTTTATACATTAGTATTTAGTGAATAAAAGTAGAATTTATGAAAATTGAGGTCTGCTGATACTGAGAGGCAGATAGGGAGAACTACCTCTTAGTTTATTTAGTGATTTGCATGTATATTTACTTTTAAAAAATAGAAATGAAGTCATCAGGTTTATACAAATTACAATTAAGAAAATTTCAATTGTTACCACTGAATATAGCTAGGGTATGAAGTGACAAATAAATAAATGATATTTTTCTTTCTTAAATCACTGGACTGCAAATTATGATTTCTGGCTATATAAGTACCCTTGAAGCCCTTCATTTTAGTAGTTTTAATGCATGAGTTGATGGGAAGGAATTTACATAAAATAGATTTCTAGTGGAGGAATTATATACCGTGATACACAGAGGCAAATCTTGTGAGGTATGTATGTGGAGATTGGAAAGAATGCTTGCATTATGTAATGTGAAGCCCACTTAGTGTATAAAAAGTAATTTGAGAAAATGGGGTGAATTGCTGGAGGTTAGTGAGAGAATTCTAGATTCAATTTTTGATTAGTCTAAGAAAAACAGTAATTCTTTATTTAATCTTAAGACTACATTTTGTTTTTAAATAAATGTGGTAAGTTTAACACCTTCTTTCTTAAAATATACAATTGCTGCTGTTTTTAGGACTTATGGTATGGATCCAGCTTGCTATGTGTTCATATTTACTATTTCTACTGAAACTTATTTTGGGCAGATTTCTTTCAAATATTAACATAGTGGTTATGACTTGGACCACAGTTACCACTTAGTGGCTTATAACAGAGTTACTTTCTTTCTTTCTTTTTTTAAAGTTTTAAAACAAAGTTTATTAGTAAGGAATGGGGAAGGAAAAAGGAAAATTAATGGCAGAAAGACCTGCCATGGGCAAGTTTTTCAAAGAAGAAAAGCCACCCAGAGCTACTTTCTTTTCTTTTCTTTTCTTTTCTTTCTTTTTTTTTTTTTTTTTGAAGATTTTTTAATATTATAAAGATGTGGGGTACAATTCAGGGTTAGGTATACAAACGTTGATTATGCAGGCACTCTTTATGATGAGGTGTGCCCCTCCCTTCCCTGGAAGTTTCCCTCAACCCTCAACTGCCAATCCCACCCCCTCCCCTGACAGTTTCCCACTCCTGTCAATCTCTTACTTATAGTATTAGAATTGTTCAAGGTCCATTTATGAGTGAGAACATATGGTAGTGTGTTCTTTGCTTCGATGACAGATCACTGAGTATGATCGACTCTAAATCCATCCAAGTTGCTGCAAAGTTCATATGTTTGTCCTTTATGGCCGCATAATATTTCATTGTGTCTATATGCCACATTTGTTTAATCCAGTCCAGCTTCGATGGGCAACATGGTTGGTTCCATGCTTTTGCTGTTGTGAATAGAGCTGCAATAAACATATGTGTGCAGATATCTTCTTTGTAGAATAATTTGAGTTCCTCCGGTTATATTCCCAATAGGGGAATTGCTGGGAGGTCAATATGGAAGGTCAATTTCTCGTACTTTCAGAAATCACCACACTGTCTTCCAAAGAGGTTGCTCCAGTTTGCATTCCCACCAACACTGTAGAAGCGTTCCTTTTTCTCCACATCCTCACCAGCATCTGTTGTTGTTTGTTTTATTAACGATGGCCATTGTTAGGTAGTATCGCAATGATTTTTTTGATTTGCATTTCTCTGATGATGAGTGAGACTGAGCACTTTTTCATGTGTCTGTTGGCTGCCCGTATATCTTCTTTTGAGAAGTGTCTATTCATGTCTTCTGTCCACTTTATAATGGGGCTGTTTTTTTCCTTTTGGTCCGTTTGAGTTCCTTGTAGATTCTAGATGTTAGTCCTTTGTCAGATATACAGTTGGCAAATATTTTCCCCATTCTGTGGGCTGTCTCCCTGCTCTCCTGATGGTTTCTTTTGCTTTACAGAAACTTTTAAGTTTGATGAGGTCCCACTTGTCTATCTTATTTCTTAAGGTATGGGCATTTAGGGTTCTGGATAGGAATTGGTTGCCAGTTCCAATTTGCTGCATTTTCTAAGGTTTGTATAGTTTGAGGTTTTATGTTTAGGTCTTTGATCCATTTAGAGTTAATTTTTTATGTATGGTGATAAGTAGGGGTCCTGTTTCAATCTTCTACATGTAGTCAGTCAGTTTCTCAGCACCATTTACTGAATAGGCTCTCCTCTCACCAGTTGTTGTTGGTGGAGGCTTTGTCAAAAATGAGTTGGTTGAGAAATTGAGGCTTTGCTTCTGGAATCTCTATCCTGTTCCTCTGGTCTATATGCCTGTTCTTGTGCCAATATCAGGCTGTTTTGATTACTGTAGCCTTATTGTAAAGCTTGAAGTCTGGAAGTGTGATGCCTTTTGCTTAGTTTTCTTTACTAAGGATTGTTTTGGCTATTTGTGGTTGTTTTTGTTTCCATATGAATTTCTTTATTGTCATTTCCAGGTCTGAGAAGAATGATGTTGGTAACTTAATTGGAATTGCATTGAATCTGTAGATTGTCTTTGGTAGGATGGACATTTTAACGATGTTGACTCTTCCTATCCATGAGCATGGAATATTTTTCCATTTGTTTGTGTCATCTTTGATTTCTTTGAGCAGTGTTTTGTAGTTCTCATTGTAAAGGTCTTTCACTTCTCTGGTTAGGAAGATGCTGAGATATTTCATTTTTTGTGGCTATTGTGAATGGGATTGTGCAGAGCACTTTCTTAATGTCTCTTTGTTTCCTCATTGGAATACATCTAATATCAATCACATTGACTTGTGAGGATAAGATGATTTAAAGATGCTTAAACAGTGCATCATATGTAGAAAAGGCCCAGTAAATATTAGCTTTTTAAATTCTTATTGATGTACTGGAGTTTTCTTTGTTTCTTATCAAAGGTGAATTTTTCTTCAGTGCTGTTTATAATGTAAATTGGGTGAATATTTGCTCTTGTGCCTTCATTTGCCTTTCCGTCTTCTCTGTAGTGCTGGAGCTGGACATGGGCCAGCTGTATTTTCCTGACCCCCACACTGTTTGAGTTCCTTTAGAAAATG
>NW_007249953.1:519498-725605 GCF_000164805.1 Carlito syrichta | reverse complement strand
ACATCTTTGGTCCTTTGAACTTCAATCAATGGCTGAACCAGGAACGTTGTTTTGACTACACTGAGGGTTTCTAAACTCCCCACTGTGTGGTTTCCAGGTCAGACAGTCAGGCTTTGTTCTGTGAATCACTGCCGAAAGATTCAATTAAATCCTGCTTGGTCTGCCTTGCGGCCAGGGTTTCAGTGACTTAGCGAGAACAGGAGCATTTAGCCAGTCACTGAGGAAAGCCAGACACTCACAGGGAACAAAGTGCTGACATGAGACAGGGAGCACAGAGATTTGGGGGCTCGAGACAGGACGGCGGTGACGAATGAAGTCACCAGGAGCTCAGCTTCTTGGCTCGTGAGGCAGCTGTTGATTCCTGACATACTAATTTAGGACCCGAAAGAGAAAGTGAGGGGGCTTTGTTGAATCACTTAAAAGAGCTGAACGTCAAGGGGAGACAAGACATGTGTTACCACCACTGTCCTTTTCATGCAGGAATGAGAAAGAATCACAAATGTGAGTCTGGTTGAGATCTTTACGGTTAGGAGGCTTCCTTTGAAGTCTGACATTGCTAAAAGAAAAAAAGTTCTCATAAAACCAAAGAGGGAAAAAAAAAGAGCATCTTATCCCAGCAAGGAGAGCACCAAAGGATATAGAAATGAGAAAGCCTAGAGCTTTCTGCAGAAACAGAAATTCTGCAACACCCCCAGTCACTCAGAAAAGGAAAGAAAAAAAATGAGGCCCCCCCGAAAAAAAAACAACTTTACAAAATTTTGTATTTATTCTTACATGTTTAAACTTCAGTCACCTTCAAAGCACTCTCTGTTTGATGCAATACACTTATCGAGATACTTTTTCCACCAAAAATGCTCAAAACAATTTTTGAACTGGTTAATTTTGATGCCTTTTAGTGCTTCTGTCATTTTTTGTTTTACTTCTTTCATTGGCAAAATGTTTCTCTTTGAGGATTTTTTCATCCAGGGGAACAACAAGAAGTCACCTGGGGGCAAGATGGGTAAATAGGGAGAGTGGGGCATGGGAGTCATGCTGCTTTTTGGTGAAAAACTGCTGAACACTCAGCCTGATGTGGGCCAGGTTGTTTGTGCAAACCTCCCATCGTGAAATGAGCAAACACTTGAAAGAATCTCCAACAACAACAACAACAACAAAAATTCACTGAAACCAAACGCAGCCTCTCACAGCAACACTAGCTGGTACTCTGATGCTGATGAATTCCTAGAACATTTAACTGGGGCAGGGGGTGGGGGGAAGACTGTACTACAAGGGGCCTGCCCTCCAAAAGGTAATTTCATTTTTGGGGGGTCCCCTATTATAAAAGACAAGATTTCTTGAAGGGCCTAGCAAATGCTGGTTTTGTGGAAAGCCTTGCTCCAGGGAGGAGAGTCCTGTGTTATGCCAGAAACCTGAGCAGAGGAATGGCTCCCATGCCCAGGGCACAGGGACCTGGAGTCATGGAGACACTCTGAACCTCAGTTTATCTTCTCATTTGTAGAATGAGGTGGTTCTTGTTGGCTCTCTTTTCCCTTGCAGGATTGTGTGGGGCTCAAAGGAGATATGGTTTGCAAATTCACTCCGTGCATTTCTAAGCATCTTTTACATGTAGACATTACGGTAAAGATAGGCCCTTGCTGACTCTGGGCTTAGGATGCCCCAGACATCCTACATCAAGGTGTCAGCTAAGGTGGTGAGGGACTAAGGAAGATCAGAGAAGCCCAGCTCCAGGTATCCCCAGGGCCAGTACCATTCCTCCCGCGTTTGCATCTGCAAAGGACTTGTGACACAGACCAGCGGGAAACACAGCTGCTGAGAGGCACTGGCACTGTTTCACCTTCTAGGACACCAGGAAGGCAGTCCCATCCTGCACCCACGTACCCAGGGCTGCTCCTGTCAGACATGAGCCTAGATGGACTAGGGTGGTGCAGGTCCTGGGAAGGGGCAAGCAGAGGCTTGGCTGCCCAACCCTGGCTATTGCTCTGCTGGCATTCACCTTGACTCCTCTGCAACCGTGAAGGCTTATTCTTTTGTATCTAACTACTAAACTTTTCCTTAGCCCTCAGGTCCTGCTGAGACACTGTCTCTGCCATAAAGCATTCCTTGAGAACTGTGGCTTGCTATTTCTACTGCTGCTTCTGGCTCTCATTGATCCTTCCTTGCTCATTCTGTCATTTCAGAACTGGGCAGTGGGTGATTCAACTTATTATTATTGGCATGGTCTTCTCCCATATCCATAATCCTGCCCTTGGTGAGTACCGCACACAGGAAGGTCGTTTGAGAACACTGGCTGGATATGTCAATTGTTGTTGGACTCTGATCCAGTAGCTGACAGTGAGTAGGGTAGCTTCAGGCCCTGTGTAAGGGAGTAGGGGTATGGTGTTCCAGGTTCAGGGGTCCACGTGCCCTCAAAGGGGACTAAGATGATGCCACTAGGTGAGGGCTCAGGTCAAATGGGGAGATCCAGAACATCTGCCTTTGGTGCACCCAGATCTCTTTATACTGACTTTTGCCACTTTCCACCCTGTTTGGGGCAGCCCCTTATTTCATATTAAAGTGTAAATAACGAACGGTTTTACCCTTCTCAGGAGAACTGCCATCTTAGAGCTCTCCTAAACCTGAAGTTAAAGGCACGAGGCTGTGCTAGATCTGTGAGGGAGGAAGTTACTTTTGGAGGACAGGACCTTTCCCTGGTTTCTGAAATCACTCCTTCAGGCTGCAGCCAGACCAGTTGTGCCCTGATTAATGTAGTTTCTCTCTTTCTAGTCTACTTGGGAAGCTCTGGGGATGGTCCTTTCTCTCCTTCACACATCAAATCCACTCAAAGCAGCTTCTAGAAGAACTATAAAAGACTGCCCATGGATGTGTTTGTTCTGGTATAATTTAAAAATCTTTGCTGCAAAAATTGATATGTCTAATAGAAATATCTTACTGCAGCTCTTTAGCTTTCTATAAGCAGGGTCACAACAGGTAAAACTCAGGGTCAAGGTCTAATAATGTTGTGTACCCTTCTGCAGGGCCCATCGATTCCCTGGGCCTTGACTGTCACATCTGTACAATGAGGAGAATGGTGGATGGCTGCATTTTCTCTGAGTAACAAGTAATTTAACCTCTCTCTGTTGCTCAGAAAGTGGAAGGAGGATGAAATGAAGTGGCATACATATAACATCCAGCCAGGGAGGAAGCAGAGTAAGAGTGAACTGTTTCCACAGTTACCAGGGTCACCTCCCACTCTGAGTTTCTGGACCTTTATGGTTCATTTTGCTGCACAGGGACTGAGTCGCACCTCAGCTTCTAAGGTTCTACCCCTCTGCTGCTTCACCGGACTGTTCCCCTCCTGAAGGGCTGCTGTTCAGATAATCCCTGCTTCTTAGTTTCATTCTGAGACCCCTGACCATCAGGAGCCACCAGATATGCTAATGCAGCTGGATAAGGCATCAACAGATCCGGGAAGACGAAAAGATTCTTTTTGAAACTGGAAACTCTATAATGCATTTGCTTGTGCTTCAAGGAGTCGGGACTCTACAAACCATAGAGGATTTGCAGACTAGGTGATTTCTTCTGGAAGCTTCCCCAGGGAGGAGCTGGAATCCCCGGAAAGTGAAAGTGGCAGGTGTACTCGTGTGTGCTGGTCCTTGTGTTAAAAAGAATCAGTGGTGAACCTGTGCCATAGCTGGGGAAAAAAATGAGTGAAGGTGATAGGCCTGGTCATGAAAGGTAGATCAGAGAAAGGGTTTTCACTGAAAGCTTTAGAGATGTTGAGACTCATTTTCCTGCTGCTGTTATATCGTGAATTACGGTGACATATGCACACACACATCTGGGGCTCTTCCATTAATAGATACAATGCAGGAACATAGGGAATGAATTTTTGCTACACATTTTCTGTAAAAACGGACAAATGCTCAGTAACTTTTTCATAGGAAACTTCAGTGCCGTGCTTCATTTGAGAGGAGAATGCCATGGGTCATGCATGCCTTGGCATTGGAGGCTGGGCAGTTCAAGGGAACACTGGGTCATTCTGTCCAACTAGGAGTTTATTTATTTTTAAATTTTATTATCATTTATTTAAGAGTTGTGGGGTGCAAGTGAGGATTTACCACATAAGTAGGTTGCATGCAGGTAAAGTTGGGGCTTCTAGCTGGCCCCCTCTCCCCCTGAGAGTGGACCAGGTACCCAGTGTGATGGCATGCACCCCCCTTCCTCCGCTCTCCTCCCCTCCCCCAGGAGTGACCAACATCTGCTGATTTCACCCTTGTGCTCATGTGACCAGTGATACGGGCCCACTTATGAGTGACAACATGTGCCAACCAGGAGTTAAGAAGACTGTTGGTCACTAAAGCCAGAAGTTACCCTGGAGGCCTCCCTCTGCTTCCAGGGCTGGAGGAGTCCAGGGGCCTGGTCTCCGTGATTCCATCTCGCCTGCCTCCTTTGCTATATCCCAGCTGCTATGGGTTTTCTCAACATGCCAGCCCTCTTCCTGCCCCCAAACTTTTGAACACACCCTAATCTCTGCCGGAAACTCCCTTTATCCTCTCTTCCCTTGGCTAGCTCTCTTTGTTAAAGACTATTCATACCTGTCATTGCCCTTTCAGCCTGTGCTTGCTGGCTGGCCCTGTGAATCTGTTCCCTTGTATGTCACCCCCAGGGGGTGTCCTTGATAACATGGTTATCCATTTAGTTTACCTCTACAAAATACCATTGGCACTTGGCTGGCTTTATCTTACCAAACTCCACATAGCTCTCAATATGTCAGGCACTGTTCTAAGAAAGGATTATTATTATTATTATTATTATTACTGTTATTCCTATTTTACAGGTGAGAAAGCAGAGACACAAAGAGGTGATGTGACTTGCCAGGAGTCACAGAATGAATAAGTGGTAGAGAGAAGAAAGGCTCCCATGTCTACATGGTCTGAAGTGGGTTGGATAGTATCTCTCCACCAATTCATGCCCACTCAGAACATCAGAACATGACCTTGTTTTGACATAGGGCTTCTGTAGATGTAACTAGTCAAGATGAGGCCATACTAGATTAAGGTGGGCTGTAGATCTAATAAGTGGTGTCCTTATAAGAAGAGCAAACAGACACACAGAGGGAAGACCACTAAGTGATGCTGGCAGCAAAGTCTGGAGTGTTGTAGCCAGAGCTAAGGAATGCCAAAGGTTGCTGGTAACCACTAGAAGGTAGAAAAAAATGAGGAAGAATTCCCCCTTAGAGCCTTTGGAGGGGGCATTGCCTGCCAACTCCTTGACTTTGGACTTCTGGCATTCAGAACTTTGAGGAATAATTTCTATTGTTTTTAGCCATCCAGTTTGTAGTCATTTGTTATGGCAATTATAGGAAAGTAATGCACTCCTTCTCCAGAGAGTGAAGGGGTGGTATCGCCAGGGGCCTGGGCATCTCTGCCCTTTCTCAGAACAGGGGACTGGGCCAACAGGTTTGCTTCCACAAAAGTTCTGTCCGGGGATGGATATAGTGAAAGATTCCCAAAAGGCTCACACACGTTGCACAGGCAGGCCAGTGTGTTCTTCTCGTGGAAGACATTTTGGGAGGGATACAAGCCAAGAGCCCGGGGGACATTTCCTGTAGCTGGACTTTGGGAAGACCAGAGGCAGCCACCTGATGCCTCCATCTCCCTGTTTAAAAAAAACAAAACAAAAAAAGATTCCTAAGTTAACATGAATCAGGCACTGTTCTAGGCATGGGGGATAAATTAAGGAGAAAGATTGACCATGGTCTCTGTCTCCATGTAATGAACATTCTAGGGTCGACAGGTCATGAATGAATGAATCAATCAACAGCTAATGATTTCAGAGAGGGATAAAAGATAAGAAGAAAAACTCTTTTCTCAAAAGATTATGAGGTTTCACAGAATTAAACATGAGCAACCAAAAAAACGCAGCAAGAAGAATCGTGATGCCCTCTGGCTGGGTTCATGGCTGTGTGGTTACCCACGTCTTCATGGTAGTCCAGGTTATATCTAGGCAATATCAGACTTCGATCTTGGAGCTGGTCTGATGGGGCTTGCAGGACAGTCTAATTTGTGGCCAGAGTGGCCTAACCAAGTCCAGTTTCTTCCTCTTGGGCCAGCAATAAAGAGGATGACTCTGCAGGCAGCCTGCCCAGACCTCGGCAGGAGAGAAGGAGAAACTCCCTGGGGCGGTTGCCCAAACAGAGCTGGCAGCGAGGCCCACAGTTCCCCGAAAGGGTCACTCTCCTTCCCTGCCAGGAAGAGCATCTGCGGCTATTGGGAAGCACCCTGAGGGGTGTTAGGTGCTTGACATACCTCTTGTCTGGCAGATATTGTCACCTCTGGGTGTATTTCTCAGATAGCTGTTTGAGAAAGATACAGGTAACCAATTTCAGGAGCTTTTAAAACTTCCCAGAAGAGCAAAATGCAAACATTCCACATTTAATGTAGCTGCCTTCATGGTATCACTCATGGACAGGGATAATTTTAGGTACAAGCACAGTGACTTGACCATAGAATAGGATAATGTAAACTATAGGGTCCTAACAGTGATGGGAAAATATTATTTTAAAAGAAGAACAGTTTTGGAGAAGAAAGCAATTCTAGGGGCTAGTAAAACTGCAGCAGAGGAACTTCTGTGTACTTTAGGGGCTTTCTATTTGATTTGTTTTCTTGGGTAAAACACCATTATTAGGAGCCAGAGCAGAATCCGAGAAGAGTATCAGTCTGTTTGCTTGTCCCTACATGAATATGTGACCGAGGAATGTGAGGGAAAAGACCTACAATCAATGCAGTGGTCTAATTTCTTCTGCATCACTCATTGAGATTCCCCACTCACTAATTTTCCTAAAAGTTGATTTTTTTCAACTCCTTGAAGTTGGGCAAGTGGTTTTGATGAAAGTCATGTTCCTGTTGAGAAGGCTGGCAACATGCTGAATTGTCTCAAAAACCCCATTAGCAACAGAAGAAAGGTCACCTACCCCTAATGAGTGGAGAAGTGAATAAATGTGATACCAAACACAGAAAAGTTGACCATCATTGCATCATCTAATGATACCAGAGTAATCAGAAGGAATAATATTTTCTTGACCATTGCCGTTCACATTTTTCTTTAAAAAAATAAGAAACATCTTCGAAGACATTTTATAAACTTGGAGGGAGAGTAAGGTATTTATCTTAAATGCAAACTATATCCATGAAATGGTCAATTATCTTTTTCCATTGATGAGGATACATTGAAGAGTTTTGTACTTTTAGCTGATACACATATATACAGGCGTTTATGTTTGTAGTTAAGTTGTTCAGTAGGTTTAAGTTGACTCAAGAAAATAAGAATAAACTTCTAGCTGAAATATTGACTGGGCACCTCTGTTCCCGTATGCCCTCAGAGACCTCAGCCAAATTATGGGGTGGTTCTTTGGGTTTCCTGACTGGAATTGCAATACTGTCACAGGCAAGAGTCTTGTAGCTCCAGACAGGCCCGTGAACAGGGTGGCAGGAAGTCCAGGAGAGCATGAATCAGCTCAGCACAGATGCCCGTGGCATTTACACTTGAAAGAAAACCAGTAGCCGAGGTCAACAATGGGCACAAAGCAAGCTATACCGTGTGACATGAATGAGGGTTGGAGACTAGTTCCTGAGCATGGCTGGTGGCCAGAGAAGTCCCACCTTGTGAGGCCAGCGTGTCCCCACAGACTCTCCACAGCACACTCCACCCTTCCCAGAAGACTCTCCAGCCCTTTCAGCTCTGACCACAAAGGGTGGAGCTTAATGACCTGGGAACTCATTCCTCATTGGTTTTGGTAAATTAAAATGATAGAATGAGTAATGTATTAAACTCATCTTTTTCCTAATTGAAAACAAAATAAAGTATGACAACTCTGTTTGAGATTTGACCTTGTTGGAATAAAGACTGTTACTTTCTGGGAGTTATTTTGAGATTTAAATCTTTAGATGCTACAATTTACTCATTGTCCTCTACTGACATGTAGTTTATAGCAAAGTCCATTTCTGTCTCTTAGAATGTATATATGCAGGTATATTAATATGTTTGTGTCTGTGTAGGTATGTCTTTATACAGTTGGGTTTTTTGCATCCATCATTTCCACTTTTTAGAATACCCAGCTGCACATTCAGTGAAGATTTGGTTTTCAGAATTTTGAACACTGAGAATTACTTGAAACCCTTGGCCTGTTTTCTAATACCTGAACATTTCACTTGACATGTCTGAAGTCTGTCCACCATTGTGTCCTCAGTGGAATCTCAGACTTGAGAGGACCAGGTGCAATTGACTTGAGAGGACCAGGTGCAGTTCTTATCCCACTGGATAAGAATTCTTCCAAGGTACCACCACCCCAAGCTCTTCCACGGGTCAGGCCTGACTTAACCTGGCTTAAGTTCCTTTTCAATCATTCATCTTAGTTGTATGATGGGTCAGATATGATAATTCTGCTTAAGGGGTGATGAGGTGGGGAATTGGAGGGAAAAGAGAAAGAAAACCCTATGATCTGGTACAGGAGAGAAATCAAGAGAAAGGGAGGTTATAAAGGTGGGCTGTGGTCAAAGACTGGGGGCTGGGGGTATCTACTAGAAGAGAGGAAGCTGTTGGGGTTAGCTGTGGACGGGTCAGCTCATGAGGAGCTAGGCAGCAGAGAAGACGAAGACCAGGGTGAAATCTTTGGCCTAAAAAATGAAGTTCCTGGAATGGTGTTGACACTTCTTAAATAATAGCTAGCTTGAAAAAGAATAGTGAACTCTTCTCTCTCTCCTTATTCTCTCCTACTTAACTTCATAACTGGTCTCCTCTTACTGAAACTGATCTTTTCTTACTAATTGTAAAAAAAAAAGTGAGTTTCACAAAGATCCTTTTACAGAACATGTTACCATAAATTATCTAGAAAGTTAGACATTTATGAAGTACAGTTTTCCTCCTGAGCTTATCAATTTTCTTTACATTGTGAGGCCAGAATATTAAAGCGCGCGTACACACACACACACACACACACACACACACACACACACACACACACACACCCCTAGGCCCCTCTCCCTTAACATAAAAGTTTAGATCTTGAATAGTAGGACAAGGATACTATCGCAATATTTTGCAAAACTCAGAAACATTACCACATTTTCCATAGGGTTGACTTTTGAGATGAAAAACAAATTTGGAACTCATGATTTCTTTAAAAAAAAAAATTCCCTTAGCTAAACTCAAGAAATTTACTTGGGAGAAGAAAATGACTAACTTGTAGTTTCCACAATGAGAAACATATTTTCATGGCTTTCAGCCACTCTCTGTCATTATGTGATGGGCTTAAACTGCATTCATTTATAATGAATTAAAAATATGAATGAAATATTTAAATTAACAGTTGAATGAAATCATGGCTTAAATATATCCCACCACCCCAAAAGAGAAAGATACGATTGGGTGACCATACACATAAGGATCGATTCTGAGTCTTACTTCTAAACCTGACAGCCCATATTTAATTTCAAACTGACTGACTCCACTTCACAATTTTTTTAAAAAAGGCATCTTATTGCTGCAGTGAGATAGGGCAGCATTAATGGCTTTGAGTGTGTCTTTTCCTGTCGCGTATCTGGCCTTGAGTCCACAAAGCCCCTCAGCATCAAAGGAAACAGTAGGAGATGGTGTGTGGAACACCAGATAGCTGGAGAAAGGGGGAAACCCTTCCTTTGCCAACAGGAATTGCTAAAATTAGAGGGTGAGGTTGTCTTGGCACTGGAAGGGATCTTGTTGATCATCTGCTTCATTAGATGATAGAACCCTTACTTATTTTGAGACCTTCAAAGAGAGGACCTTATACTATGGGCAGGAATATCTTACTGGGCTGAACAGTTCTTTCTGTTTGGAGATGCTTCCTTATATCAATCTTAAATTCTTCATGCTGATATTTAAATCAATTTCCTCTTGCTGTGGAGCTCAGAGCAGATGGGGGGCTGCCAAGCACTGTTCTTTTCCTGCCTTTTTTCTAAGATGTTTTTCATAACTCGAGAACATCCTTCCCCACCCCCACTCTCCATCTTGGCGGCTTCATCTTGGCCTTTTCTGTGCATTTGGGATGCACGTGGGAAGGAGTTTCTGTAAGATCGGGTGGAAGGACCAGGGCCAGCCTCATACGTGGGCTGAGTGAGCGGTCATCAGGCACGTCCAGGGGCATCTCAACTTCCCCATCTCCCTTTCTCACCACCTTGTCCTGTTGACAGTATCTAGGTGTCTACTACTCAAGATTTATGCTTTTGGATAAGTACTGCATCTTCCTCTATGTTTCTCCTTTAAACTTTGAGACCATCAGGAAGGGCTGAGTCCTTTAATATCTTTGCTGCCCTGATTTCCTTTTTAGAAAATATTTAGAGAAGCAAGAGGGTCTGGGAGACAGGATGAAGAGGAGAAGGAAGGGGTTTAGGAAAAGAGAACCTGAGTGAGGGCCACAGAGATCAACCTCATTTCCCTGAGAATGTCCCTTGTGGCTTCCTCAGAAGGACCACACAATGTCCAGAGACTACTGTGTGACTTTCAGAGATAACAGTGACGATTCCTGGCAACATTTGCTCCTTCCCCTCCTCCCCTGGCCCATCATCGGTTCTTCTCCTCAGAGGACCTTTCTTTGGCTTTGGGCACCATGAGTCTCAACTTTGCAGAGTGAGGAAGGAGTCAGAGGGCCCAGTCTTCATAACATCTGGCTAATTTTATTTTTTCTTAAGACCAAAACAAACCACAACTACCTCTTACCCTACTAAACATCCACCTCTGAAGTACAATCGAGAAATCTGTGGTCCAAAGCAAAACCGTTCTCTTTAAAGGAGCCAGTCTTGACTGCTCCCTCCCACTAATGGGAGATTTAATAGACGTGACCTGAGGCAGACACATGGTGGTCAGGAGATCTATTCTTAGGTTGAATTGGTTGAGTTGCGGTGGCCACCAGCCCTGGGAACCCTGAATTCAGGCCTGTGGATGAGCAGGGCACAAACAGCTGGGCAGAGTGGCCCTTTATCTCATGCCAGCTGGATCTAGAGACGGGGCTTGGAAGCTGGAGCAATCAGGCTGCTCTTGGCAGAAGTTCTCGAAACAACTCTGGTGGCAATGGAAGGCTGTGGCTCCAGGCCTGCCCCAGAATAACACGTTGTTAGCATATGTTCACAGGCTGCCTTTTTCTCCAAAGATTACAAAATGCATTCCACTTAGTGTCTGTTTTGCAAGCGTTGCTATCTGTGTTTTATGGGCGACAAAACCAAGATACAGCAAGGTCATGGAGCCCCATGCCTGGTGTGAGTGAGTTAGGGGCTGACCTGGAGACCTGAGTCTCAGGCTGTTGCTCAACAGCTTCCCCTTGACCTTTCCAAACTCCTTCCAGAACGGTCTTTCTGGCCTACAGATCTCAGGGTCTGGTAGGAGTTAAAAGGAACACGTGTGTTCCGAACTCCCTGGAAGAGAGTATTAAAAACACACACACAATCTAGTGTTCAGCATGTGGGGACCTAGATGAAAGGGGATGGCTGTTTCAGGACTGGGTTTTGTGACCACACATGGTTAGCCCTTTATCCCATAGGAAGCACATGAAAACTGAAAATGAGTTGAAGAGCTGGCTTCCTCTCTTTTCTTCCATTAAGCATAAGACCATGTAGATCCTGATCTTCCTCCTTTTAAAAACATGACCATCACGTCAGACTAAACTTTCTAAGTAACTTACCACTGATATTATTCAACAGAAAGAGGAAGTTTTCTGTTCACTAAAGCTAAGTGAAATTTTCCAAATGATTTCAGCTGGTTCTACCCAGGGTAAGTTTCATCTCCATTGGGCAGAATGAGGGGCGCTTTCACTTAAGATGTTAGAGTCATACTTAAAATATTTGACTCTTACACAAATGATTCTTTCACTGAAATCCAAATGAGGGCAAATGATTCCCAAAGTTAGGACTATCAATATAAGGCACCAAAACCACTCAAAATACAAGGCTTTGAAATTTCTAAGGGATTCTTGCCTCAAAGTGGAGTCATAATAATTCTCAAAAAGAAAACTCGAGTAACTGGTTTTATCAAATCTGTGGGGAAGATGATCACACAGTTTTCATCAGGAGCTAACATTTAACAAGCAACCAGCAGATACTATATACCTCCTCTATGCAAGTTTCTGTAAGAGCACAATGGTAACTATTTTATGCGTTACCATAGTTAAATGGTTCATACTCTTTTGCAGTTGTATAAGTTGCAATAGCTACTTTCAATAACTGGGGATTCTTTGTTATCTCTCTCCACTGCCTCTCATATCATCGCTTTTTGGTGTGGTCTCCTAACTTGAGTTCTGTTCTGGGAGAGATGGGGACGGGAATCACTTTTAATGACAGCCTTGCACATGCAGGAAACAGCTAGCTACCAGGTTGTCCCTGAACCACTCCTTTCAGTACCAGGTTGAGCTGAGGATAAGGCAGCAGAAAGCAAAGGGTAGGCTGCAATGTGTCTAAGTTCAGACTGTTGGTCTTGCCCTCAGAATGCCTTCCCCTCACAGTCCTCAATGGCGATAAATGAATAAATAAATAAGGAATTGAAAGATACTTCTTTGACATGATAAAGGCCATATATGAAAACCTCATAACTAACATCATACTGTTTTCAGATTTCTTGTGCTAAAGAACATCTGATCCTTCCATCCTCCTTTCTTTTGCTCATACCCTTCATCCAGTCTGTCATTGAATGACACTGGTTTTACCTCCAAAACAGCCCCTCAGCTTTACCTGGTCTCACCCTCATTTCTTACCTCCATTTGCAATAGTCTAATATTTGGATCTTTTAAATTTTTTTTTAAATCTAACAGAACTCATGTCCTCATAGTTAAGTTAAAAAAAAGATTTATTGAGATATAATTCGCATACCATACAATTCTTCCATTTAAAATGTGCAGTTCGGTGGGTTTTAGTCTATTACTAATTTTTTTTAGTTATGGCAAAATATATATAATGTAAAATTTACAGTTTTAATCATTTTCAAGTCTATAGTTTAATAGCATTAAACACATTGTATATAATGATTGCCACTGTCCATGCCCAAAATTTACCCAAACACACAAATTAGGAATAGTTGGGCAAAGCTTGTAATCCCAGCACTTTGGGAGGCTGAGGTGAGGATTCCGAGTCCACAGGTTCAAAACCAGACTGAGCAACTTGATAAGACCTCATCTCTACAATAAATCAAAAAATTAGTTGGGCATGGTGACACATGCCTGTAGTTCCAGCAACTTGGAAGGCTGAGGAAGAGGATCACCTGAGCCCAGCAGGTCAAGGTTGCGGTGGCTGGGAGTGTGCCACTGCACTTTAGCCTGGGTGACAGAGACTCCAACTCAAAAATCAAATAAATAAATGCATAAATAAATAAATAAAGTTAGGAATAGAAAGGTACTTCTTCATCATGATAAAGACCATATATGAAAACCCCATAGCTAACATCATACTCAATGATGAACTACTGAAAGCTTTTCCACTAAGATCAGGAATAAGACAAGAATGCCCACCTTTGTCAATTCTATTCAATACAGTCCTAGAAGTTATAGCCAGAGCAATTAAGTAAGAAAAAAAGGCATTCAAGCTAAAAAGTAAAATTGTTTCTGTTTGCAGATATCATTATCTTGTATGTAGAAAGCCCTAAAGAATCCCCCCAAAAACTGTTAGATCTAATACATGAGTTCAGAAATTACAGAATATAAAATTATCACACAAAGATCAGTTGCATTTCTGTACACTTGTGAGGAAAAATCTAAAAAGGAAATTAAAACAATTTCATTCACAATAGGACCAAAAAGAGCAAAATACTTAGAAATTAATTTAACCAATAAGGCAATAGACTTGTACACTAAAAACTACAAAATGTTACTCAAAGAAATTAAGGAAACCTAAGTCAATGGAAAGACAGCTCAAGTTCATGGACTGGGAGACTTATTGTTATTAAGAGGATCATAATACTCCAAACAATCAAAAGATTCTGTACAATCCATATTAAAACCCAAAGGCATTTTTTACAGAAATATCACGACCCTTCCTAAAATATTAACTGGTTTTTGCACTTGTTGTTTCTACTGCTTGGTATGCGCTTGTGTTAAATATCTGCATGATACCCTGTCTCACCTCTTCGGGTGAGGATGCCACATATCCTTGTCACCTTTTCAGTGACTACCCTTGCACCCTCAGCCACCTCTTATTTGTCTTCTTTTTCTCTATTATTCTTTTTTTTCCCCAATAATCAATATTTTTTTATTATGATGTGGGGTACAGTTAAGGGTTAGGTATACAAATACGTTTCATTCTCTCTATTGTTCTTAATATCATTTTCATACCCTACACATTTTACTTATTTAGTTTTTGACTTCTCCTGTTAAATACAAATTTCAAAAGGTGAGGAACTTTTGTCAGTTTGTTCACGGCTATATTTCTAGCACCGAGAACATGTCAGGAACATAGTAAGCCCTCAGGATAAATATTTATCGAATGCAAGCATGAGTGTACAACATACAAGAAAAACAAATACATCCACATCTATTATTTTTGTAATAGAACAAGACTGGTAGTGACTACTAATGAGACTTTCACCTTCAATTCCTTAATGGGATCAAGTATGATGGCAAAAACGTGATGGTGCAAGAAAAATACAACTTCATTATATACCCAAAGAAGTGGTGAGTTCATATATTTCCTACTATTTGAAAAGCAAGTTCACTCTGGGCTGTTTTCAAATCATCAACTCTCTTTCCAACATATTGCTCCCTGAACTACAATACATTTGAGATGATTTCCCAGACTGAAAAAGTCATCAGGGTTTCTTAATCCATCTTAATCTGTAATGGCAAAGAACCACGTGTGAGTGGAGATGCAGTTATGGCTAAGGGTGGGATGCCAAGAACTTAACTTTGGCTGGGTGAGAGCAAGGCTCAATAGCAAGGGAGCAAGCAGACAGCTGGTAGAAAAATCACAGGGATGCCTGAAGTGAGTAACAAGGATGGATGGTAATGGGAGACTCCCACGAGTGGGAGACTTTGTACATGTAGACACGACTACATGCCAGACAATTGTACAATTTCACATACTTAACTTATGATTTTTCACTTTGATGATGATGAGTGAACAAGAAGGAGCAAAGCTGTCTGTTAAAAAAGATGACTACTCCATGTCTTATTTTAAATAGATATTGGGAGCACTGCCCTGAATTACATCACCAACCTCACAAAGCCATGGGACCTCCAGCAAAACACTGCAAAGCCATGACTTCATCTTGAGGGTCAGCACATCATGAGGGCACCTCTTTAAGGGTCAGTTCTTGCACTTCCATTCTCAGGGGCAGCTCTTTCCTTTAGGAAGAGAATTCTGCTATTTCCTTGAGATCAGAAACAAGCCTTTTCTATCCTGAAACTGAAAGGGCTGAGGTGACTGAAGTGAGCACTGTGAACCCATTTGATGGCACGGTATCTTTAAAATACACATGAAGTGATAAAACAAACATGTGTTTTGGAGTTTTTCTATTAAATGCATTTTTGAGGAATGCATAGGTAGGCACCTTCCAACTCTGAGTTTATCTATTGACCCAACATATTTTCAAAAATAATTCACATGCATTCTATAATCCTACCCATTTAAGATTTTTTTTAATGTGAAAAACTTTTTTCACGCCATTTGCTGTTGAGAAAATGAAGATTTGAGAAAGCTGTGCTAACTGCCTTTAGGACATGGTACAGTCAAAGGAGAGAGAAATTGGAATTGGTTATGTCTCTGGGTTTTGCCAACCATCTATTACTTGTGTACACTTGGGCCAAGGGATTGACTTGTAGGGTTCACCACATGATGGTGGGTCAGTCACACTCATGATGGTGACACTCCATGGGATGACAAAGTGTCTTTGGTTGTGCCACAATTTTCTTATATCAAATAATTTTAGAAAACAAGATGCCTAGAGACTAGAATCAGGACACCCCTTTGTATGGACTAACGAGATCTCAACTGCTCTACAGTAGTAGCTCCTGTCATGGCATTTGAGTTGTAGATCTTAGTATTATGGCTCATCTCAAGGGATCCCAAGGGAAATCAGCTTCCTACTTGTGCTCCATAGGGCAGCATAACAGTTTCAGGGCACATGAGTTAAGTAATAAATAAAGCTCACATTAGAGCGTAGAAACATTGGCCCTGTTTTTATCACTCTGCCCATTGTTGATTTAGTCATTTAATTTTTCTAGATAGACCAGGGATTGTTTGAAATAGGCCTTACCTGACTCCACCCCACTTTCTATTCATTTAGTTGCTTCTGCACCTGAAGATTTTATGTGATGGAATCATGTGTTTGGGGAAAAGAAAACATTCAACTTTCAGGTTCATAAAGGAGGCAGTTCAAAGTTTGGGCCCTTGTGCATTGTCTGTCTTATAGAGAGGGGACTGTCTTGTGATCCCAGCTTACACACAGCCCAGGGCCACAAGCCAGGTCCCCAAGAGCACAAATTGGACGTGGTGCCTGTGTTCCAAATTCATATCACCTCCCCATCACTGAGGGATTTTAATTTGGCTAAGATGGGATTGGGAAATTCTTATTTTGAGTTTCAACCTCTGTGCCTCAGTGTTTTAAGACTAGCTTATTCCTACCTTTCCCCATCTACAGCATAAACCTCTAAACCTGTGGTCACTACTAAGTTGTTGAAAGAGAAGTCATAGGTAGATTTTATTGCTCTACTCAGAGATCTCTAGAAATCATGTTCTTTAATAGGGATTAGATTTCTTCCTCACACCAACATGCTCACCGTATTTGATAGAGTGATAGGGAAACTGGACAGATGATAGAGATAAGAGGTGGAGGTAGAAAAGGAGATGGAGATGGAGATAGAAGAGAGAGAGAGAGAGAGAGAGAGAGAGAGAGAGAGAGAGAGAGAGAGAGAGAAGTAGGCTGCATTTTACTCTTTAAAGGCCTATCCTCCCAGTTTGTGTGCAGTTCTATAAACACATTTAGAATTCTGTGTGACTCATTTTATATCTCAGGAAATAGCCTCTTCTGTCCTCTAAAGCACCACATTAAATTCCAGACTTGAATCAAGTTGGAATTAAAACAATCAGACCAATGCATCTTCCCCCAAACCTAACCAATAATTTAATTAATCTAGACTAAGAAAATCCACATGACATGCTTTCTATTTTTAAGCCTATGAACTATCAGTTTTCCAGACATACTATACTACTTGAGATACAGTCTCCACAGTTCCATATAGTTCCATTCTCGTCCCTGGCATTTAATCATCATCCCATAAAGGACATTCATTACTTTAGCTGCCCCTTGGATTCCTTCTCAAAGTCCAGCCTCTACTGGGTAGGACTCTTTGAAGTACAACCTCATTACTTGCCAGGTGAATGCCTTTCCTCTTGCTGTAGGTGCTGTATATGGAGAAAGCACGTGGCATTTGGCTGTAGCTGGAAGCCCTCATCCATCTCATACCTTTTAAATACTCTTTAAATTTCATACCAGTATCAGGTGAATATGAGGTGGCATTATTATGTGACTTTCCTGCTACACTTGCAGGTTTGCCACATGGCCTTGACATATTTAATGCCACTTTCTTTCAACTGGAATGTGTGGCGGTCAGCACACCCACCCCTAGCTGGAATGCCTGGAATTATATTTTGCTGGATGACATCTTCACAGCTGGGAAGCATCTCTCCAGGGTCTCTGACAATGAGTAAGTTTCTCACATCATTGTTGGCAGGCTCATCTCAATTTTAAGCCATTCTCTAAGATAAGGCGGACAAAAAGTCTCATTTGTATTGCCACCAGGTCTTTGAGTGTTGAGAAGTTAACTGTAGCTTAGCTACCAGGTGCTATATTTTGTAGTTGTTGTGTGCATTGTCTTTGAGAGAAAGGATACAGGGAAGTGGATGGAAACATGCACATACTGAACATCAGAAATTTAAAAATTAAACATCCTCAGTGTTTGTATTGACAATCTGCTTTGCTTCCATGAAAACCTCTCTGTCTCTCCCCCTCTGGAGCACCCTCCCTCTAACAGACATAGAGGATAGAGGAAAACTATCCACATGGCTCAGAGGTTAAGCCTGGAACCTAGCCTTAGCCAAACATGAATTTGAGTTCCTGTTCTGCTGGGTGACTTTGGGCAAGTTAGGTAACCTCTCTGAACCTCATGGAGATAGCAATAATACCAATATTATAATTGTTACATAGAAAGTACTGGGTGTAGTACTAGGTGCATAAGTGCTCAGTTCATGCTGGCCGATATGATTATTATTAATATTTCATTTTCAGAGTGGTGAATAAGAAACATGGAGAAGTAGTGTCAGCAAATCCTTGGATCGTGGGGTTCAGACTGGCAACCGAAGGCAGGACCTGAATTAGTGCCTGTACATAGCCTTTATTTACCAGGCTGAAGGTTCTGGAAAGACCAAAGAGAGGATCAAGAGGTCTTAAAAAAAAAAAGTCCCCGTTTACTGCCGTTTCCATATCCCTTTCCACTCCCAACTAAGGAGGACAGATGATGTGGTCACCCTGTCTATAAGGTACCTTAGGTGGCTTCTAGAGCTGCATGGTCTGGTACTGGAACCTCCAGCCACATGTGGCTAATAAGCATGTGGCTTCAATTGGGGCTGGTCTGAACTGAGCAGGCTGCAAGTGTGAAATACACACCAGATCTCAAAGACTTAGGAAATGAAAAATATGTAAACGATCAGATTAATAATATTTATACAGAATACATGTTGAAATGATAGTATTTGACTGTAGTGGGTTAAATAAAAACATGTTTCTTTTCACTTATTTGTTGTGGGTTTGTGTTCAATTCTGTTGGACAAGGTTATCCTGGAGGTGGAGCCCTGTGGGTAGTAGATGCATGACTGTGCTGTGGACAGAGGCTGTGGCTTGCCACCAAACTTTCTCTCAGAGTTTAAGAAAAAATAAAAGCCCTCTTCCAACCCCAACCCAGAACTGTGACATAATCTGAGCTGGATGGATCAACCCTTCTGACTCCCTGCCTCTAGCCCTGACTTCTCTCCCATCTGCACTCCTTTCTTTAGATGTTCTAACAGGACCCAAATTCAACATGTTCAATGACATACCACGACCTCCCGCCCTTTTACTCCTCCCTTGTTCTCCCTTCAGTGCTTCTTGTCCTGGATAACAGTCCTTTCGCCCACTGGATTCCATACCTTCACATCATCTCTCATGACTTCCACTCTTTGCTTTCAAGAGCAAATCATCTGCCAAACCCTGGGTGACTTCTCTTTCAATCCTCTTCTCCACTCTGGTTGCTATTGCCCTAGTTCAGGACCTTTTATTTTGTAATATTTATTGTTTTAGGATCCTTCAAATCAATCCTCTTATCTCTCTTTACACCACCACTCCCAAATATTGGTGAAGTCTTTCTATAATCCAGAACTATCTCATGCTCCAGTTTGAAAGAATGTCCTTGACTCTCCATTGTGTCCAAGCTCTTCATCTTGGCATTCAAAACCCTTTAGAACTCAGCCCCATTTTATGAGTTCAACTTTATTCCGTGTGATTTTCACTGCTCCCTCCTATCTATCCCATCATTAGCACTTTCATGCAATTTTCATGAACACATACTGTGCTAGTTTACCTTCAAGTCTTTGACTAGGGTTCTCCTTAGCACAATGCCATCTTCACTCCCTTATCTGCTAGACTAAATTCTATCTAACTTGAAGAAACAATTTCAATCCAAACTCTTCAAAAGTTTTCCCAGTTCCTCCCCCAGCCAGTATTGGTTCATCTTCCCACAGCCCAATAGCATTTTCATCATGGTACCATGTAACATACTTAAGTTGACTTTGTGTTAGCGTTATATATGTGAGCATTTTCCTTTCCATCTGTAGAAGGACTTTTAATATTTGGCAATTATTTTTGCATCTTTTGGCCCTCCCTCTTTCATATCGACTAGCACCAATTTCCAACCATCCTTTGGAGGGTTCTAAATACATGTGAGTGACTCAAGTCAAAGACAAAGGTCAACACAGCATATCCTTAGGAAGATTGCAACCCAGCTGTGGGTTGAGAGAATTCCTTGAGGATGGATGAAAGCAGGCAAACCAGAGTAATACTTAAAAAGCAAAAGGGAAAAATAAGGTTGTACACATCTGTATGGGTGAACTTTCTGATTATGTTATATCAACATATTTGTTGAGCAGTCACTGCAAGAATATTTAATGTCAAGATTAAGCCTCCATAGTAGCGAGCCCAGAACATGCTCACACATGGTTCATTCTGCCAATGTCACCCTCTTTTCCTCTATTACCCACATGACAGTTACTTAGAGGTGAACTTGGAGCTTCTAACCACACTGATTATGGGATGATCATTAGAGGCTGCACATAAGAAAGGTTTCTAGAGAAAGATAAAATTACACTTGCATTAGGATGTCAACTAGGACCTTGCATGAAAAGAGTTACTGGTCCAAAGAAAGAAAATCAAAAAAAAAAGAAAAAAAGAAAAAAGACAACAAAAAACGGAGGTCCCCCCGACTATAATAGGGAGGCTGATGCTTGGCTTTCAGGAGAGTTGGTCGTGTGTGTGTTGAATTACAGGCAATTATCGGTGGTCTCCCTGTTGGCCCTAAAGAATTTAGAACCACGTCAAAGGGAAATCTGATCTATCAGGAGGGAAATCCTACTGCATCTTTTAACCCTGTGCCAACTCTGCTAGGCTCAGACCTTTCCATAATGCATTTTATTCTTAAGATCTCACAAATAGTTGTTGGTAAAACAACTATTGGTAGTTGAGCGAGTCAAATTCTTTACCAGGCCTGGGATTATAAAAATGCTGTGTGATTTTGAAGACTGAAATAAATCCCACTCAATGCCTTTTCTGTTTTCTAGTAGTCTATTTACAAGGAAGTAACCAACAGTTTTGTACAAACCCACTGCATGGTGCTCACCAAGATGATTTTGAGGTGCCCACAAGACTATGGAGTTTGGTTTGATTCTTCCAAGAACAGTTACACTCTGGTCAGTACAATTTTAGTGCTAATTGCACTTCATTATATTCCTGGGACATGACACATTTACACATGAGCACATCAGACACCTGAACTTGCATCTCTAAAAAGTGGAGACTGAGATGTTTCAAAGGCTCCATGCAGCCAATGGGCACTACTTCCATCTGATGTGGTGTGACCTGGACTGGTCAGAGTGGGTCCTTCTCACCCCTGTCTCCAGCCTTCATCTTTAACAGGTTGCACTATGCTTCTCATTTAGATGGAATGAAGGTTATTGAGTAAAAAACATAGAAGCCAGTGCTTAAAGGATGACACTTTCTAGGTTCTTGTGTTCTAGGTGAGATTAAAATGTTGACGTTAACTAAACACAGAGCTTGGACCCAATAGCTCAATATTTCTGTACTTCAGTTTCCTTATGTGCAATAAACATATGTCACTTCCAAGTTTAAAAGTCCTAACAGTCTGAGCTGAAACTGTGTTAGACAAACTGCACCCTGGCATAAATATTCTAGATGAAAGCCTATCCTGAGTGTTCACACAGAGCTGCATAAAAGGATGTTGTTGGCACTGAGGGCCTGCGTTAGGACTGTTCAGGGGAAGCATTGAAGTCTGTGACAGCTGAATATTGTTTGGTAATATTAACTCAGATTCTGTTTCATCTCTGGCTTTAAGGTATATGAAAACCATATTGCATGTTCTGGTTTCAAGGTGGTTTCTTTCCCCCTGCATTTACACACCAATAGCAAGGCGTTATTACTCCATAAACTTCAGAAAATATTATTTTAAAAAATACTCAATAGCATGGATTTGGGGTACTGACAGCCACTACTGGGAATTTAATGTGTCAATTAAGCACCTTTTATCAGATCTTCTACCTTAATGTATAAATAAGCTGAGGTCCAAATCACCAAGGACTCATGTGCTCTGCACTTTCTGTAAATGCACATTATGGCATGTTCTTTGTTGATAAGAATGTCTCTACCAGATTGTGTGCTGCATTTTTTTTCTATTCCTGGCTTCTGTAATACTTGGTAGAGAGTTGCAGCTAATAAAAGTTTGCTAAATGATTCAACAGGTGAACATAAGAGATGGCCACTCTTACCATCCTGAATACACACACACATACATACACACATGCACACACACTCACTTACAGAGTCCTAAAACAATTTTAAAAAAATCTCAGACCACTAAGAGGTCCATGAACAGCAGAGGCACTTCACCTTCCCAGGCCTTTCCCCCATCCTAATCCCAAATGAGATTTAAACCAGAGACAGCCACTACTAATCCCTCAGAGCTGTTGCTTGGGATAAAATCAGGTGCCCATCCCTAGACTAGGTTTTGCTGGTTGCTGTTAATTCATATGTTAATGTATGGAGATAGTGTCGACCCCTCAGGGGTTTAAATAGAAAAGGACTTAGAACAACTTGGTCAAAAGCAGTAGAGGAGGAGAAGTTGTAAACCTACATTAATAAAAAATGCCAGATGAAGTGCCTTCCATAGTCACTGCCTGGGGACAAGTGCTCTGCTGATGGTCAGTTGGAATGGATCACGTCCACATTTCATCCCAACAATGGTGAATAGAAGCAGAAGGTGAAACAGATTACCATGAAACAGAAATGAATTCTTGCTAATTACCATTTTGTTTTAAAGTATAGTAAGATTTTGGGCACCCTCTCTACCCCAGCAAGCTTCTTTCCTTGGCTTTTATGTGGGCAGTGTTGTTGTAATTTCTCTGTTCAAATAAAGTCTGTAGAAAGCCACAAAAAGAGATCTGGACTCCAAAGCTTAACGGATTCTGGAAAGCAGCTGGCTGGTAACATGAGTCATTCCAGCCGAGCTTTTCTTTTTTGTATGTTGGTCTCTGACCTAAAGAATGGGTTATTGGATGTCTTCTGGCAGGTGCTATGGGATTAAGGAGGTAGCTGGTCAGAAACAAACTTTGAGTTAGGGTTTTTTTTAATAGTTTACTAAAGTAAATGTGATCGTTAGCTTAATCCTCTGTATCTAACGTGAGATTCACATTTACTAGTTAGGGTAAAAAAATTGGTTGACATGTGCATCTATTATTTGTGCATATGTCTCTACGCTTATTCCAAGAGTTATATTTTAGTTGTTCATGATTAAATTTCTAGTACATTCCAATTTATCAAATCCAGAAATCCAAAATCTCAAATGCCCATCTTATTTTATTTTTTGGTAATTATGAGAGAAAAACAGGTGGAATATTAATACATTTATGGTAGGGCTTTTTTTGTTGTTGTTTAAGTTACTTTTAAGGGATATTATAAAATCTGTGGGGATCACACCTATAATTTTGAGACATGATAAACTAATAGGTTTTCACATGATGATGACTCGGGTATTTCTGAAGATCCTTTAGGTTTCTGAATCATTGAAAAAAATCTACTTGAATGGTGTCTACATTTAGTAGTGTCAACTCTTTCTTAATGTATGCGATACTAAAATAAATAAGAATTGGTGACCCTCATTTTATATCCATGTAGACATAGATATGAGATAAGATCTATGTGTATATATCATCACTACCACCCTATGTAAGTTACCAAAAGGAGAGAGCCCATGATGAAAATGTTGGTGCCTAGTCTAGTACTTGTTATATAATTGGTAAGGAGAGTCCCCCCCCCCCAAAAAAGGCAAAATATGGTGGCCTTTTGCATCTAGAAATGATAAAATCCCAAACTTCTAAGCTAAATTCAGACTTCAGCTCCTTCATGTATTAACTGAGCATGACCTTGGACAATAATTTAACCTCAAAGATTCATTTACACATCTATACATTGATTAATAATGACTGCTCTCTCTCATAGCATCTTAAAAAGTAAAGGCGGTATTGCTAGTGAAAACCCTTTGGATACTACAAGATAAAGTAGAAATCAGAAGTCAGTAAACTTTCTTTTTTTTTTAAAAAAAATTTGGGGTATAATTCAGGATTAGGTATACAAGTGGTTATTGTATGAGTCAGTAAACTTTCATAGTAAAGAGTCAGACAATAAATATTTTAGGCTTTGTGGATAAGATCTCTATCAATGACTCAGCTCTGCTGTAGTAAGAAAGTAGTCATAGATAGTATGTGAATAAATTGGCATGGCTGTATTCTAATAAAATATGATTATAAAATCAGGTGGTGGGCCAGAGTTTGTTGAGCCCTGATGTAGACATTAGTTCTTGCTATGACTGGATAGCATAGTCCATAGTATATAGCATGTTTGCAAGCATAGAATCCCAGTATCAAAATATACAGCTGCATCATTCACCTTCTTTTAAAATATCCTTCTTTTTGTAAGCCATTTGTACCTGTAAGTAGTTGAATTATATTGGAATTTAACAGATACAGCTGAATTTCGACCCTTGTAGATAGCTGGGGCAACATATTTGAGAGATGGCACTTGCATGTTATAAAGTCTAATCTAAACACAACTAACACATAGGCACCTTTATTTTATTTTTATTCATTTATTTTTGAGTTGGGGTCTCACTTTTTGGCTTAGACTGGAGTGCAGTGGTACAATCATGGTTCACAGCAGTCTAGACCTCCTGGACTCAGGCAAGCTTCTTGCCTCAGCCTCTCAAGTAACTGGGACTACAAGTATGTGCCGCCATGTCTGGCTAATTTTCGTATTTTTTTGTAGAGATGAGGTCTCACTATGTTGCCCAGGCTGGTCTTAAACTCCTGGGTTCAAGCGATCCTCCTGCTTTGGACTGCCAAAGTGCTGGGATTACAGGCATGAACCACTGTGTCTGGCAGACACCTTTAAATATACATGAAAGTTCAGTTTTGAACTGACCCTCAACTGTTTTTATTTATTAGATGCTTTTCAGAAATCTACAAATAGTAAAGAAAGGCCACCACAACAACAGGGTGACTCTGAAAAGCTGAAATGAGAGGCGAAGTCTGTCTCAAAGGTGAGTCTATTAAGCCTTTTACTCCCAAAATGGAGATGATTTACAATGAAAATAGTGAAGCTAGTGTCCAGTGATGCTAAGATTAGAGAAGTAGCCACCTTCATGCACTATGTGTTGAAATGTAAATTGGTATAGCCTTTCCTGAAAGGGCAACATGTCAGTATCAAAACTCTTAAAAATGCTCGCAGCCTTTCTATCTCTAGGAACTTATTATCCAAAGGCAAAAATCAGAAATGCACCCAAAGATTATGTTTAGAGATGTTCTTCATTGTTTTATTAATTATTATAGTAAAACATTAGAAACAACCTAAATGATCAACAATTTAAGGCTAGTTAAGCAAACTACTGTTATGGAAATCCATGCAAAAAAAACTAAAATCTTTTAATATTTTTAAAGAATTTTTAATATCATGAAAATATTCATAACATCTTTAAAGAGATGAAGGTAGTTTACAAATCAGCACTTTGAGGATGATGCCAAATAAAAACACATTTTAACATTATGGAGAAAAGGACACCAAAATATTAATAGGAGACTTAGGATAATTACTAGGATTATGGATAATAACTACTTTAATCCTTTCTGATTTTTCAAGATTTCTTTGATGAACTTTTGAAATAAGACAAAAGTAAACATTATTTAAAAAAAATAATATCTTGGTTAATCATCTGAATTTTAATTAACTGGATTATTTTTTTAAAAGAAAATAGACAATTTCATCTGGTATCTGAGAGTACAGTTTTCATGTTGAATGCCACACATAAGCAGTTGAATATTTTGATCTCCTGCAGCTACTGAACTACACAGGGATAAATCTTGATCAGGTGATAACTGTTCGGGTGAGGGCAATGCAGTATATAGACTTGATCAGGAGTTGGGCAACCTTCCTTCTAGTCTAGGAGCAACTCATCATCCCTGAGGCCTAAGGCACATTTCATAACTCATTGAATCCCAGTTTTCACACATATGGAAAGGAGTTAATTATCCTTGCTCAGTTTACCTCCAAAGAGTTCTCAGGAAAGTCAAGCATGATATGTGTGGTATTATATGTGACTTTCTCCTCATCAATGGTACAGAAAACCCAGAACCCTGAAATGTTAAGCCTGGAACACCAATAGTAAGTTCTGGCTCAACAGTTTTTGTGGTGCACGTTTTTACCAACAGCAATCCATTACAGCACATTGGAGCCTCCTTCATGGGCATGGCTGGGGTATCCTTTGAGCTCTGCTTTCCAGCTATGGATGGGGCCACGTCCTCCTGTTGAGATGAGGAAGCCCGTTTGATCTGCATGCTGTAGAGACCCTCAGCCCCTTGTATGGGTCCATCATAGCACGTTCCTAAATCCTTTTGCATTTCAGTTTCCTCATCTGTAAACTGGGGATCATAATTCCACCTAACTCAAAGTGTTGCTGTGAGGATTATACTTATTATATGGAAAGTGCTTAGGATAGGCACTAAATAATAATAGTGATAAAATAATATTAATTGTTGTTGTTCTCGAACTTCTGGGCTCAAGCAATCTTTTTACCTCAGCCTTCCAGAGTGCTGAGATTACAGGTGTAAACCACTATGCCCAGCTTAGTTGTTGTTGTTGCTGCTGCTGTTCCTGTTGTTAATGGGGAAAGCCAAGGGAGGATATTTAGATGTTTAGCCTTCTCCCCTCCCACCCCGCTTTTTTTGGTGTGAGAAGCTCTTGAGCGTATTTATGAGCTGACAGAATGTTTATCATGGGGTCCATGAGGCCAGAAGGATCAGCGCTTTTTTTAAAATCAACTCTCTGTGTTTCCTTGTAGAAGGAACTTCCCCTACTCACCAATAATATGATATGAAGATGGTGGTGTTGGAAGGGGTGATGGCCCAGGTATAAACATCAAACATGGAGGCTTCTAACAAGTTCTAGAAAACTTATCACAAAGTTTGACTGCATAAAACTCAATTGTATCTACCAAGTGTATCTACCAAGTGTATCTAGTGATCATACAGGAAGGAGGAAGCAAAGGCACATCTACTGAGTACCTACTGTGTTCTAAGCCCTAGACTAGAAGAGTATTTTACCTGCATCACCTCCCATTAATTTCACAAGAAACTTATAGGTAAATACTGTCTCTCTTGTACAGATAACAAAACTGAGATTCAGAGAAGTGGACAGGTCACTCAAGGTCGGGAGCCAGTCAATGACAGAGCAGAGAGTTAAGTCTTGGTCTTTATGATTCTAATGTACAAGCTGTTTGACACACACTCTGAAGCCCAATGACAATTATAGAAATTATTAACTGTGTACTGGGATAGCTTTGTTGTGAGTTTTATTTGATTATGACAGCACACTTGATGCATGGTAGTTCAGGCTTCAGAACTCCTCAAGTAGCTTAGTCACCTAATCACAGTTTTGAATACCTCTGAAGAACCAATCAGTGGGAAGGACACAAAGCTGTGATGTTGGGTGTAGTGGAAACAATGTCCTGCAACTTTGCCTAGGACAGGTCTTGGGAATGGTTAACTGCATTCCCGTTGCTCTGTCTGCAACCCAAAATAGCACTATCTTCAAGGTTCCCTGCTCCTCCTGTGTGTAGGGTGTAACTGCAGAGTGAAGTGGCCGATTTGGAACACACAGTGGGGAAGTATACAGCTTCTTGTAAACAGCTTCTCTCCTAAAGAGCACCCGTGAGTCAGTTGTCTGGAACTTGACTGAAGTTTTATGAAAATAAGATTACCAGTGGGAATTAAGCATATGAAATGCCCCATTAAGTGTTTGTTTTTTTCTGCCATATGCCACCTGCAAAAGTAAATGTAATTAAAGATCTGGATCCTGAGATAAGGAACCATAGAATGGAGGGGGAAGGAGCCCTCAGTTTCTTCCTTTCAGACAAATTGTAGAATAGGTAAGGTTCTGTTCCTCATCCTCTTCCTTCTTCTCTGCAAGGGGACACAGATTGAATTGATAAAGCAGTCCTGATCCTTCCAGATCCATGATCTAGGAGTCAGTGTGGTCATTTCAGTTCCTATTTCTCAGGTCTGGATCATCCAGGCATAAAGAGACCAAGATGGGAACACTGGGGACCTCCTAGTGTTTGTCCCAGGCCCTCAACCATCCAGAGCTCTAACCTAGCAGCTTAAGGAGCCAGTTGCATCAGAATCTCTGGGTCTTACAATGTGTGCATATTCATTCTCTCTCTATCTCTCTCTCTCTCTCTCTCTGTGTGTGTGTGTGTGTGTGTGTGTGTGTGTTTGTGCACGTGTGCATGCACGCACATGCCTGTGCAGCAGATGCAGCCTCATTATGGCCTGGGAAAGGATGGGAGGCAGTGAAACACAGCAAGGGCAGAGCGTGGGCACAGAGAGCAGATGATGGGAGGGGCAAGGGATTTAAATGGGAAAGAGGGAAAGAAGGGAGGGGTGGAAAGGAGTGGATGGAGACAGGCTCCTCAGAGTCAAGCTGGGCAGCCTTGTGATTTAGGAGGCACGAAATGGGTCAGTCCAAGTCAGACTTCCTTTCCTGTACCCAGACCTCCCTCACTGGCTTAGGGTAAGACATGCCTTTGATAGAGGTGAAGATCAGAGACCTTAATATGCAAAGCCTTCATCTTCACACAAAGATGAAGACATAGCCCCTGTCCCTAAGAGCTTAAACAGGTGACAGGTGCAGACCCTACCTCCACCCTCCATGCCCAACTGTCTGCAGCGAACCTGTATGAGACCAGAAACCCCTGAGAAGTGGGGCTTATCTTAATCTCTTTGGAGCCCCCAGACCTAGTCCAGGGCAGCCTCTTCAAGGACCCTCAGCCAACATTTGTTTGAATAAAGGCAGCTCAGATTTTTTTGGAGTTTGAAGGGAAGTAGGAAATAACTTCACTACAACCTCCAGTCCAAAAGTCTCCAGGATGGAACCCTACCATCAGGCTTAACTTTATCTGTACAGGTCTTAGTCCTATCTGGACTCATTTAGACTGGTTCAACCAACCCATCATTTCCTCCCAACACCGCAATCCCTTCAGTTGAAGTGACTGACTCATCCTCAGCCATCCACTCTGCACTTCTGTCTTGCACATGCTGTTCACCTTTACTGGATACTTTTTTCCAACTTCTCTTCATGACTAAGTCTTAACTGGGTCCCAGCCTCTGTAATAGCTCCAGACACCTTCTAACCTGCCAGCCCTCTAAATGGCTACAATATTACTGCATGTCCTACCTAATCCCTTGCACTTTTAGGATGCTGCCCACCTATTCCACATGTACATGAATCTTCTGTCCCCAAAGATAAGGCACAAAGCTACACACCTCTCTTGGTGTCTGTAAAAGGCCCAGCATAATGTTGTCAGTGCACCAAGCAAGTTAAGAATGAATTAATATAAAATGCAAGCGCTTAGGAAATTAAAATGATTCAACGTGTGTTTTTAAAAGTCTTTTGGAAAAATATTGAGTTATCTATATTTGGGAAGGCCATTCCGGAATCACATCAAATCAATGAGACTTTGATCCTCTATATCTTATAACGGGATCATACAGCACACCCCATGCCACAGAAAGATGAGTAAGAGCCCATTCAAATGCCGGGACCATCGCAGGACAAAGGGGCAATTAACAAGTGTCCATAGCACACAGTGACTCACTGGAAAATCTGCCTGCTAATTTGCACGTGTCCAACTTTCTCCTGCACCCAGTCCTTATAGGGCACTGTCATTTTCATGACAAATTCAATAATCATGAAGCAGATAATGAGCTGTTTGTACAGCCTCAGGTGTACCAGAATCATCTTGTACCCTAGGATGCACCAACTATAGATATTTCAAACATGGAAAATAACAAAGCAAGTCATGGCTCCCTTCCCTCCAAATGGTTTAATACTGTTCATACAGCAAATAAAGAACTAAAAAAGTATTATCCTCTGAAACCTTAAACGTGATGATTAGTTTTGTTTGTTTGCTTTATAAAAACAGAAATAGCAAAGATTCACTCCTTCTCTATAGACAGTATCCATTAAGTTTCTTCCCTTACCTTCCAGAGGTCCTGGAAATACACAAAAGGGTAATCCCTTAAGCATTTTTCATCACAGAATCATACTTCCACTGGAGCAGATATAGATTCTGGACTGAAATGACCATGAGTAGAAGACACAGTGAGTTGGCGTTCGGGTGGGATATGCCCTCATTTAGAAGTGGTTTCTAAAGAGGATTTCACTTCTGAGACCCCTCCCTCAGGGATGTTCCTGAGGTGCTTTCTTGAGAAGGCAAAACCGGTAGAGGTGAGAATTGGGGGAGGAGAAAGTGTAAGGCACTGGGTCCTGAAACAGTTTTGGTTATGTAAAATAATTTCCATGTGCACCAAAGGAAGGGCAGAGCATTGGCCCTGGTGGTTTCTCAGCTTCACTGTCTGCTGGAGGATGGAGAAGAGGAGGCTGCAGACATCACCTGGCCGCTGCATCGATTTCTTTCTCTTGTGCCATGAACTGTTTCAGTTTTAGATTTAAGGCAGGACTGATTCTCTGTGGTCTAACCCAAGTGCAAGCAAAAATATTGACAAAAAAACCCCCAAGTTACTAAATAAAACCTGTGAATTTCTTAAATGATGCCCTTCAAATAGTGACTTGTTTATATAATTTACTTATAACTTTAATTTTTAATTTATTTTATTATTATTTTATTTTGTTTCAATAGCTTTAGGGGCTACCTTCACGTTGGTGGGCCGAGGCATGTTGGGAGTGATTTGGGAGAGCTGGGAACACATATGGCTTTAGTTTTTCTCAAGAGAAAATTCCATCCCGGCAATGCTCATTAGGTAGGTACCTAGGTTTGGGAGTACACTCATTCCTTATGACTGGCAAAGTGAAATTGAACCTTGTAGCCAGACAGTCTGTGTCAGGCCCTCTAACTCTGTCAGGCCCTGTAGCCAACTTGTGCCTTAGTTTTCTCAACTGTATGATAGGGTGGCTAATAGTAACTACTCTGTGAGGATTGTTTTGAGGATTATATGAACTAGTATCTGCAAAACACTTAAAACAGTCCATGGTACACAGCAAGCACTGTATACATGTTTATGAACAAACAAACTAAATAAATGAAATGCCTTAAATTTCTAGGCACTGATTTTTTTCTCTGTTGGGGAAAATTTGTTTGCTACTTGTGGAATAAGCAAAAATGACAGAAACTCAAACATAGCAACTTAAATAGACCCTGTGGGTATTAAGTACATGTGTGTGTGCATGTATGTTTGTGTGTGTGTGTCCTACAATATAGAAATATACTAAGTCAAACATATATCTTTTCCATGTCAAGCTTGAAGCAGCTGAGAAATAAGTCCCTGAAATCCAATGGAGAAGTAAAGTATCAGCATTTTCCTTGTAGAGATGAGTTGGAGGAGATGTCATTCTGAGGCAGAAAGAGCCCAGAGGAGTTTCCTCCAGTCTCTGCCTGAGTGTGGACCATGGGAAGTGCCTGAGACCCATCCCTCCAGCTGCCCCTACCTCTCCCTTACTGAACCTGGGACAAGCCTGCCTGAAATGGTTCGTGCTTCTCTGCTCTGTCTCCCCAGTGAGTCCCAGGCAGGGCCTGCCTTTCAGGATGTAGCTGAGGTGGGTGCAGAGACCTAGAAGCCAGGCTCTGCCTATGGCCTCGTGGGGGCAGAGAAGAAAGAACCATCCCTGGCAGGCTGGCTCCATGGGGCAGAGGAAGGGAGAAGCAGAGGGAAGCCCAGTACTGTTTTTTCAACGCTTCAAAATGGTAGGAATTTCCATTTAAATAGAGGCTGGTAAGAATTCCAGGAACAGGTGAAAATAGACCCCCGGACACATATCAACACAAAATTCATGTTTTTTTATGCTGCAAAACAGTCAATTTAAGCTTCAGAAGCAACTGGGACATCATTGTCCAATCCAGACTGAATGCAGGTTAGTTGGTAGTTGAGAGCAGGTATAGGTAATAGAAACTTTTCTCGAAGGCGCTGATTAGGGTTTCTGTGGTTTACCAGCAACCTTGAGGAAAGAAAAATGACTTATCTTTTCTTTTCTTTTTTTTTTGAGTTGGAGTCTCACTCTGTGGCCCAGACTGGAGTGCAGTGGCCGCTCCTGCCACCGCAGCCTCGACCTGCTGGGCTCCGGCGATCCTTCCGCCTCAGCTTTCCAAGTAGCTGGAACTATAGGTGCGCGCTACCATACCCAACTAGTTTTTTGATTTATGTAGAGATGAGGTCTCGCCAAGTTGCCTTGGCGGGTCTCAAACCCACAGGCTCAGGCAATCCACTCACCTCAGCCTTCCAAGGCACGGGATTACAGGCTGAGCCACCGAGCCCGGTTATGACTTATCTTTGAACAGAGTCTGCACTAGATGTGTGCAGTCAAGGGAATGGTGAGAGACAGGCTGGGGAGGCTCCTTCCTGGTCTTGGTCTTGATGGAACCTGTGGTCCTCTAGCCTGGTCCTCCCTCTGTACCCCAGGAAAGCCTGAGTGTGTCCACTGTCAAGGGACAGAAATAGGGACAGAGCCTGCTGCTCCTTATCCCTAAACCAGTGGAGACTGAGAACATTAAACAACCAGCTATCCAGGATGAAAATTTTGAGTTCCGGCATTTGCAGGTTTCAGCAATCACTACTGATCATTACAGTTCCAATCCTAACAGCACCTCACGATATAGAATTTCTACCATTTAGAGATAAGAGATATAGATAATCCTAAGAACATATAGATCATTGTACGCTGCAGCAAAATAATAAGGCAAGGATGAATTTTAAGTATTTACTACTGTTGTTTAACTCCAAGTTTATATAACTTAATTCAGAATGATGTCTGTGTTTAAATATCTGCCTGCAAAACTTCTGAAAATGAACAATCAAGTCTTGTGAGAAATGTAAGCATGAGCTGCTCGAAGCCCATGTGTCATTGCCATAAGATGAGGAGGCAGGCTTTCATCCTCGAATGGGTTTTCCTTCTTCTCGGCAACTGTCTTCCCCTCCCAGTAGGGTGAGCAGATTAGACTGAGGCTGCAGCTTCATGGTGGGAGGATGGGTTGCCAGTGACTACCTCCCTTCCCCTGGACAGGCCATGGGCACTCATGGTTCATGTTGTCTTGAGGGGCCTGCAGGGCAGAACAGGATCTCCCTGCACTTTGGTCTCCAACCCAGCAGCCCTGCCCTGTTGAGGTCAATGGTTTGCTTTCTCTCCTGGCAAATGCATCTGGATGCAAACTGGACTGGAGTCTCAGTGTGGGGAATGGGAGAGGGGATACAGGAATCTGGTAAATACTGCATGGTACACATGGTGACTGCTGGGAACTGGGTATATGACCGAGTATGGAAGTGACATAGTGAGCATCTGTGGGTGCCAGGAGTTTTAGAATGCCACAGACTACTTATTTTGTTAAAATGTGAGTGTGTGCGTATACACACACACACACACACACACACACACACACACACACACACACACTTGTGTGTGTATATATATATAATAAATTAAATATTAAATCAAATCTCTTATTGTATATGCTTATATTATACTAAATTTTTATATATTTCTTTTTCATTATATTTACATAGTTTACATATTATATATACTTACATCCTCTACTTATGCCAGACATAAATATATATATCAGTATTTTAAATACATATAAATCAATAAACAAATAAATATTTAGCCTGGCACAAGGCTGCACAGCAAAAGACTGCATTTCCTAGCCTCCCTTGCAGCTAGGTGTTGGCATACATTTGTTTAGGTTCTGGCCAGTGAGTTGTGAGAAGTGTTTGAGCAAATTTTAGACCCTGCTCTTCAAGGGAAGGAGTAGAGTATGTCTTCCCTTCTTATAGTCTCCCTTTTGGCTGCTTCTGCCCATCTCATTTTGAACCATGAGATGGGCAGAAGCAGCCCATCAGGATGGAAGAACCTGGTTTCTTGTGATTGTGAAGATGCCATGCCAACCTACTGAGACTTCTATGAGAGAGAAACATTCTTCTATCTTGTTTAAGCCCTGATAAGTTGGAATCTCTCTGTTAACAGCAGCCTAACCAATACCTGGATATAACACAATGTATTTATTTGCCTGCTATTAATAATCAGAGCGTGTCTGTGTTAAAAGTTGATCTCTGGTCTGGGCCAAGCTGCCCCGTTCCTTTAAAGTTGTGGGACCTGTCCCTGAGGTCCACGTTCCTCTCTGGGCCTCATGAGCTTTTGTGCTTGTATTGACCCCGCGTGTGACACGTCCCATTTTGTCCCGCTTGCCCCTTCAAGATGCCATTTGGAGAGTAGGGATCTGCTTCCCACTTTGACTGGGCTGTGGGATTCTGACCACCTTGCTTAGATTCATGGTCTGATACATTTGTTGTATGCAAAAACTTAAAATGTAGGACGCCATTAAGTGTCTGTTTATATTTTTGGAATATTTGTATTACTTACAATTAATTAATAAAAGTGGGATTTAAAAAGAAAAAAAAAAGTTGATCTCTGAGCATTATCCAAAAGACTTCATAGAATTTTAATCCATTTTCTGCATCTTATGATTTTAACATTTTAAAAAGTGAGTATTAGTTATGCAGCTAAGTTCCTGCCCTTACATGTACTATGTTACTATACTGCATTAGTACAGCATCAACTCTTGTTTTTTTTAAACCAAGTGTGACTGTAAGTTGAAGCTGACTTTTTCAACATGAATACTTATATATACCTTGCAACTTGACATTCCTCTCTAGTGATGCTGAAATTCTTACTATCCAGTTGGAATTCACAAGAGAAGCTATTCTCTAGACCATTCACAATGTCTAGAATGTAAGTGGTGGATTTGCTATTCAGGAACAGTCAGAAGCTACTTAAGATCAAGACTAGTGATAAATAAGGTGATAAATGAAGCCTGGTAATACCTGTCTCCATCAAAAATGAGGTGTGATCTAAAAGTAAGGGAGATATTTGACTTGTTTAGCCAATAAGCTGACTCTGAATGTCATTTCAAAAAACCAGATCCAAAGATGTCTCAGATAATAGTAGAATGAGGCCCTCTCCACTTCTTTAAAGGATACTACAATGAAAGATACATAGATTCTGAAACATATGGTTAAAATCAGTTTTATTATTTTTTATTCACAACCTAGATGCCATTTTATTCATTTGCTTATGATAATTTTTAAATAACAAGGAGGTCTTTTTAGGTCATTTCTATGAAGATTACAAAGTAAATAAGGAGAATAATTATGCATTCATTTGGGTGGTGACCCACTGAAGAAAGATCCTTCCTGAGTGCATCCAAATCTCTCATGGCCTGTCCCTGCCCAACCTGACCATCATCACACCCTCCCCCAGAGCTTCCCATGCCCTGTACTAGCCTTGAGAGACATCCCACATTCCCCCAATGTACTTTACTATTCATACCTGGCACACGTGAGTCCTGGCCAGCCCTCTCCTTTTTCCCTAAGAATTAATCACCCTTTGACCTGAGTTTTCATTCCTTTATGTCATTATAAAATGGCTCAGCCTGTAATCCCATGCCTTTGGGAGGCTGAGGTGAGTGAATTGCCTGAGCCCACGGGTTCGAGACCCGCCTGGGCAGGCGAGACCTTACCGCTACAATAAATCAAAAAAAAAATTAGCCGGACTTGGTAGCATGTGCTTGTAGTTCCAGCTACTTGGAAGGCTGAGGCAGAAGGATCGCCGGAGCCCAGCAGGTGGAGGCTGCGGTGGCCAGGAGCGGCCACTGCACTCCAGTCTGGGCGACAGTGAGACTCCAACTCAAAAATAAATAAATAAATAAATAAATAAATAAATAAATAAATAAATAAATAAAGTTGAGTTATCTATCATTAGGATCTATATCTGATAAGCAAAGAATATTAATATATGGGCTCCATATTTTGGGGCCAAGCCAAGGAGCTTTCAGTGGGAGAACATGAATAACTTGGAAGCACTTCAGAGTAAGGTCATGAGATCAAGGAAGCAAAGTTCATAAAATGGGCTCTCAATTAGGAGGTAAGCAGAGTGATTGCCCATGAGGAATTGCTCAACAGGGAAGTCAGAAATTACGAAGATGTTTCTGAGGGAGGAAATGGGAAAATAATACACTTTGCTGCAAATTCTTAAAAATATAAGTAAATTTGGCTGGGTGTGGTGACTTACACCTGTAATCCCAGCATATTGGGAGGCTGAGGCAGGAGTGTTGTTTGAGCCCAGGAGTTCAAGAGCAGCTTGGACAACATTGTGAGACCTCCATCTCTAAAATATAAAATAAAAAATAAGGTAGATTCTTATTCATTGAGGGCAGTTATTCATTATGGACACAGGAAGATTAATGTGTATGGCTTGTTTCTACACTGTGTTTTTGGACAAAGAAGAATACCAAAAGCAAATTTGAGTCTCCAGAGACAGGACCTTAGCATGAGAGGTTGAAAGGTTGTAGAGACCCCAGCGATGATGGGACCCCTTCATCCACAACATATACAGCACAGTGGTCTCCTTGTATAGGTCTCTCCATCACCCCAATAGGAGCTATTTTCTGTGATTCAGGATGTCTTATTTTTATTTCTATTTTAGAGTTGTGGGGTACAAGTGGGTATTTACTAAATAAGTAAATCTAACTGACCCTCTCTCCCCCTAATAATGGACCAGGTTGTTTGGGTTTTTTTGTTTGTTTTTTTGAGTTGGAGTCTCACCCTGTTGCCCAGGCTGGTGGGATGCAGTGGCACGATCACAGCTCACCACAGCCTTGATCTTCTGGGTTGAAGTGTTCTTTCCAGCTCAGCCTCCCGAGTAGCTAGGACTTACAGGTGAGTGCTACCACACCCGGGTAATATTTTATTTTTTGTAGAGATGAGGTCTTGCTATGTTACCTAGGTTGGTCTCGAACTCCTGAGCTCGACTGATTCTCCCACCTCAACCTCCCAAAGTGCTGGGATTATAGGCATGAGCCACCACACCCAACCAAGATGTCCTTTTTTTTTGTAGCGCTTATTCTTCTTAATGCTCAAAGAAGTTTGTATTGCTAATTGAAGAACACTGAGGTTTTTAGCTGGTGCAAAACTACGTTCAGGTTAATTCTCAAGTGCATCCTTTGCTGCTGAGGGTCAAGTCTTTTGGTTTCCAGCGAATACTGTGGTTGTACCTGTGGTTACCCACTGACTTCTCATCAGCCTAGCTTATCTGATAACAGGCAAATGGGGAAAGAGCTTTTAATACCCCCCCAAAAGGGAAAGATTGAGAATTAGTTATTCACCGCATTGAATCAGGCCAGGTCAACTAGCTCCAAGTACAAAAATAGTCTGGATATTGGACTTAGGGGTCCCTTTTAATTTTGGCATTAGAGGTCTCAAGTGGATTTGTTCTATTTTTTTCTTTAACACCACGTCAAAGCATTACCTACTGCAGAAGAGAAAGCAATTTCAGGTTTTTCTAAACGCTGTCATTTTCACGACAGCTTGTAAATTTCGACCCCGACGGGTCCAGGGTCTGCACCCTTTCGCCTGGCGAACTGTCGGTGGGACCATCCTTCACCGCGGCACAGCGAGGGGATCCTTTAGAAAAAACAGTGAGTGAAGCAACCGAAAGAGCGCGCAGAAAGCAACAGTCAGAAACGACGCGGGCCGCCCAGACAGGAAAAGAGGCGGTGGCACAGGCCTGGCGCGCGGCGCTGCAGCGACGGAACTTCTGCAAAAGCTGCCTGCCTCGTGTTATCAGCGGGGCGCAGGCCTGTGGTTTTCTCGCTCTCGCAACCCTGCTTTAACTGCCGGTTTATTTTTCGACAAACAGGATGCCTCCTTTTGAGGCTGTCAGCATCCCAGGCTCTTTGAGAGAAAAGAGGTGGGAGGCCCCACCCCAGAGGCAAGGACGACGCGGGTCTGTGCCAAGAGGCTTTCCAGAGACGTGAAAACCCTGCAGGTGCAGCCGCTGGGAGAGCACCTAGAAGGATGAAGTGGGGAGGAGGTGGGAGGGAAGGGAGAGGGCGAAACTCCCCTCACCCGAAACGAATTCCACGGTTCCCTCTCTGCAAGCGTTTTGAGGCAGAGAAGCCCAAATCATGGGGGACAGGTTGGAGGGGGAAGATTTAGGACTGTGTTTCTTAAACGTTAATATGCAAGAAAATCACTCCAATCACCTGCGGTTCTTGTGCAAAACCAAACTGTGATTCAGCAGGTCTGGACTGAGCCTGAGAGTCTGCACTTTTGACAAGTTCGCGAGTGATGCTGCCAGTCCAAAGATCACGCTTGGAATGACAAAGCTTTGGGAGAGCAAGAGTAACTCCTAATGGATGCGCAAATATTTAAGTCAAGCTGTAACAGAAGCCACCTTGCTAATGGAAAAGGAAATTCCTTTATGTTCCAGAGGGAAGGAAAGTTTGAAACAGTGAAGGGATTTAAAAGCCCCAATTGGGAGCAACCTGAGGGATTCAGGGGAGTCTAGGCGAGGCTCTCAATCAAGAGATGGTGGGGGAGGGGTGGGATGTGACACACGCACACACACGCGCACACACACACACGCACACACACACACACACCAACCCAATCTGGGTTCTTCCTCTCAATGAAAATATTTCCATCTTTCAGTTGGAACAGACATATCTGTGTTTTTCAGACCTGGATAGTTTTGCATAATGTTTCAGAATTTGGAACCCAAGTTTGAGTATGCGAGACCCAGTGTGATCTCAGAGTAGCTTTGGCATCTTGAGACAAACACTTTAATATGTGTGCTTTTGAGTCACATGTAATTAGCAATAAGTATTATCTGGGGACTCAGAAGCTAGAGTAGGAAATCCACAGTGTGTGGGTAAAGTCACTAGACTCATCATCTAGAATGTGGAGGCTTCTCCAGATGTCAGTTGTAGAAATAGGTTCTGCTAAGAAACAGGTTTTGCTCAGGCTTGAAATTTCATGAAGACTCCATCTTGACTTCCTCAAAACCAGCCAGAGACTTCCTGTTGCAGAATGCTTCTCACAGTAGGACTGGGACTACAGGGCTGCTAAAATTCAGATTCGTGAGCCCCTGCCTGACTCATCATAGATCCTCAGGGTGGATGCCAAGAATCTGCATGTTAACCAACACTCCAGGGGATTCTTAGGTACTGCCAAGCTTAGGACTCCCTGGTCTGCAGGTTCAAGTCTAGCCTTCCCACTGCTGCATTCGAAGATCTGGCTTGCATTCTTCTGTTCACCTATGAGGTGCGGTGACTTCTTTCTTGCCCTTGAGCATCCCTTGAGCCACTCAACTTTATGTCTCATTCATTTTCTCTCCCTTGCTTTCCCCAGCCTTGGAATAAGATGACTTCCATCTTTCTCTCCAGACCCTCTTCAGATCATGACTTCTCATTCAGCAAGCAGTTACTTTCCTGTTCTGCCACTGCTCTTGTGCTCAGATGTGCTACTCAATTCTTATGGCTTTGAGCACTTCTCTTGTTTGGGCTTTGCCTCCTTAATTAGACAGGTAAGTTCTTTGAAGGCCATATCATGCCATATAGTCTTTGTATTCCAGGGTCTTTTCTTTTTAATTTTTAATTTTTAATTTTTAGACTCAGTGTCTTGCTCTCTCACCCAGGCAAGAGTTCAATGGCATGACCATGGATCACTGTAACCTCAAACTCCTGAGCTCAAGCAATCCTCCTGTCTTAGCTTCTCAAGTAGCTGGGACTACAGGCGTTCAACACCATGCCCAGTTAATTTTATTTTTTTGTGGAGACGGGGTGTCACTGTGTTTCCCAGACTGGTCTTGAACTCCTGGCCTCAAATGATCCTCCCTCCTTGGCCTCTCAAAGCACTAGGATTACAGGTATCAGCCACCACATCTGGCTCCAGGCTGTTTTCTAACACAGTGTCATGCACACATGAACCAATCAGTAATGGTTCATTACTGACATGCTTTACGGAGTGTAATGAAGCAGACATAAACTCTATCGCTCTAGGGTCAGATGAAGCTGGGAAGGAAAGTGGTAGTGTTGAAAGTGTCATGAGAATCTGGTTACATGGTCATGAAAGACAGAGAGGAAGTAGGAGAAAAAGAGTGTGGACCCTCAGCTCATCTGTACACACTGTGAATTGGTGATGGGTTTCCTTTTTGTTAACTCTAGTTTCCATTCTACTAGGCATCTAGATCTCTAGATCACCAAACCTATGAACCAAACCATGGGCATTTGCTCTTCACTCTCACCAAGCAGTGATGATCTCTTGGGTGGCCTCTTCCCACCAGCTTTTTCCCACCAATCTCTTCTGCTCTGGCTGGCTTCCCTTTTTAATTTTTGCCTCGTTTGTGGTTGGCTCAAATGCCCAACTCCAAACTCAAGTTAAGGAAATGTGAGTATATTACAAACAGCAAAGAAGATTAAAATAATGGTAACATATTAATAAGTTAGCTTGATATGGTTTAGTAGAAAGCAACAGATATACCTTAGTTCTAATCCTGGCACAGCTAACATTATTGGCCATATAATCTTGGCTTGCATTCTTGGCCTTTTCAAGATATCTGCACTTTAACACTTATTTCAGCACTGTTCACAATCAACCTTTTACATCAATGAATGAATGAATAAAGAATATGTGGTATATATACACATGGAATACTATTTAGCCTTAAAAAAGAAAGAAATCCTGCCATTCACAGCAACGTGGATGAACCTGAAAGACATTACACTAAATAAAATAAGCCAGGCACAGAAAGACAAATGCTGCCTAATCTCACTTATATGTAGAATCTAAAAAATGTTTTACACTGTAAGTACATAAGATTTTTATCTGTCAATAAAACAGGTAAAAAGAAGATATTTATTTGGGAAAAGGTTCTACTAAGAAATGTTCCTGAATAGAACAAAGAACAAGGCTCAACACTGATAGAATCTTTCATAGATGTGGATGCGGCTATGGGCACAGGTGGGTAATTCTAGGTCTGGCCAAGGGCATCTAGGTAGAGGGGAATAATTAGGGGTTATTAGAAGCACCAGATCCTACAGATTGGTGCACAGATGTCAGCAGCCTTGAAATGGAAGGGGAACACACACATAACATCCCCTGCCCAACAGCTTATTGAAGGAGATTTTTCCCTTAATTGAAAGATATGGAAAAAGGTTCTGGGCACAAAGGACTGGACACCAATGGGACAGTCTGTGCACTCACTCAGCTTTCTGAGATGTTATCAAGTAGGTGAGACTGAGAACTGAATGACAAATCTACTATAAGTTATTTACCAAACCTCTTCTGTTCTCCTACTAGTTCCTGGTTTTGAAGAGGAAAAATAAGAATTGAGTATTTGTTTTTTGTTTTCATAAAAATGTTTCTTTGAGCAGATACAGAAGAACAGAGGGCATCTTTTCTGTTCTTTGATTGATTTCTTACAAGTAACCCCCTGGGAAATGGACCTCATTATCAGTCAGAATATTATGTACTCTCTTGTTACCAGTATTCTCTTGGATATAGACATTTATTTTTCCACATAGACATTCAATGCATAAAATAATCAATTCATAAACAAAGATGTCCTTTGGCTATGGCATTTCCCACATGATTCTCCTTGCATACTTACCCAGCCTTCCACAAGGGACATCTGCAGGACTTCCAGCCTGACACCCTTTGGACAGAAGTGGAACCAGCCCAAGGCTGTCTGCTCCTCTCTGCTCTAATATCTCTCCACGCTACCCTCTACCCTTAACTAATTACAGGAGTTAAGGAGGGGAACCAAGTTTGGGTGGAGGTCCCAGTCACTTACTTCCTGCCGTGGTTGTATGCGTGGGGAGAACAGTGTGGTCTCTTATGCTCATACCCATTGGGGTTTCGACACTTAACCAGTAAGCACAAGGCTGGCGGAGCTCCCTTCATCCATCTGTCCATTTATTCATCTGTCTGTTCATCCATCTGTGGTCCATCCACCTGTTTATCTGCTTGCCTATTCATCTATTTATCCATATATCTGTTCATCCAGTCCATGTTCATACATCTATTCCTCTATCCATCTAACCAACTATTCATGCATCCATCCATCCATCCATCCATCCATCCATCCATCCATCCATCCATCTGTTTGGTTGTCCATCCACCCGTCTTCCCGCCTATCCATTCATTCATTCACCTATCTGTCAATCTAACCATTCATCATCTATTTGTCTGTCCAACCATCCATCCATCTATCCATCATCCATCCTCTTTTTTTCATCCCTCCAATGTTTGTTGAGCATCCACATTCTGCCAGATACTGTGAATAAAGTGATAAATGACATATGGGCCCATCTCTCAAATTTCTTAGAGTCTCTTGGAGAATACATTTACAAATAGAAAAGCCCAAGTTAAGTTTTGGAAAGAGCTTGAGTAGATATGTAAACTGAATAAAGCTCAGCTAGAAGTAAAGTGTGACCCTTTGCATGAATTCTCAAAAGATATCTTATAAGTCTTGGTCATCAGAGTGTCACTCTGATAGTCCCACTGCTTCAGGGAGCAGTGTGTCTGTTCATGCCTGCAATGTGGACATGAGTCCCCCAATGCTCCATGTAGACACATGTCCCAGGTCTCATAACCTACAGAATGACATTCCTTGACTGAACAAAAGCTCTGTCAGGTGACTGTCATGACTATTACCGGAACTTGTGAGAGAAATACAAGTAGTTCATATGAGCATAAAGAAGTGACCCCCCAAAGGCTCTTCCTGCCATACTTCACACCTTGTCTGAACCATCAACCATTTGCTTCCAAAAGTGAACAGCTCCAATCTGCAATAATGCCTTGGATGATCACGTGCACTCACAGGAATGGCACAGTTAGGGCTCACGTGTCGATTTGGTTTGTGTCATGTGTAAAGAAGAAAATGGGATAACCAAGTGAAACAGTTTCTAATTTAAAAAGCAAATCGGGGCAGAAAAGCAAAACCCATGATGATAGCTAAAGTGATCTAGAGGCTTGTCATGTGTCAAGCAGAATTCTGTGTTTCACATTCAGTGCTTACAGCAGTGCTGTGAGTAATTATTATCATCTTCTCACTGTATGGACGAGGAAAGGAAGGAACAAAAAGGGTGAACAGCCTGCCCAGGGTGATTCAGCAGAGAAGGGCAAAGCTGGCATGTAAGCACAGGCATTCTGACCCCACAAGCTCACTTCTCCTCCTCCTCCATCCCCAACACAGAAGAGGCTGATGGAAGCGGGAAAGCCAAAGAGAATAGAAACTCTTACTGGGTTCTGCAAGTTGTGTATCCTGGACAGCTTTTGTAACCTGTCTCCATGTCTTGCTCTTTTGTTTTCTTTTTGTCTAATGGGATTAACAGTTGTACCTATCTTATAAGGATTTTTATTAAAAGAGATGACAGAGGCAATGTGCCTGACATGTTGTGAGTATTAGTTGCTGTCACCATTATTAAGTCACCATGTAACTGAATTGTCCCATAACTTTAGGGTGCCAACCAGAATTAGTCACAACAACAGTGTGAAGGACACAGGGTGCCACTGAGGGGTCCTCCCGCACCCTCCTGTTTGGTGTGGGTTCCTGATATAGAACCCACGGGTTGGGGGCGGGGTCGCGGGCAGGGGGTTGTCCAGGCTCACTGCGGGTCCCTCTCTGTGTTCTGCTCCTTCAGGTTGCATGACTGTAATGGAAAAGTGGGATAGAGAGATGAAACTGTGGAAAATGACTCTAACTGCTTCTGTGTAAGTGATGTGTTTGATCGTAAATTGATATGGTTGGGGTGCAACCTGTCACACAAAATGGTGAGACACCTGGCTTCCTGGAGGCCACTGTGGGCTTGGGGGCTAGGACTCCCTGGAGAGAACCAAAGTCTGACTGAAGGTAACAGTGAAGGCCACTATCCCTGGGGGAAGACAAGGGAGGGAGAGGGGACAGCTGAGTCTCAGGACCCTGTGTGTGTGCAGACAGAGCTAAATAAACCAAAATAAAGAAATACAAAGAATGTGTTTTCTAAACCACAAGAATGCCCAAAATATAATCACCGGTGTATACCATGGAATTTTTCTTTTCTTGTTGGTTGTACACTCCAAGAAGAGCAATTCCATTCACCTTTCCAGAGGAACTTTATTATTATCATTTATTATGGAGAGTAATTAGCTTGAATACCTTTTAATCTGTCCCATTAAGAGGTTTGTGTAGTGACAGTGAGACGCTGGCCAACCCCCTGTGTCCCCTGGCTGTGAGCAGACTTTGGGAGGAGAAGGGGATTAATGATCACATCCTTCACTGTGCAGAGCCCATGGAGAAAGGGAAGGAACTTTCTGTGACTCTCTGGTAACTTGTTATAGAAAAGTCAGATGAGAAATGCCTTTCAACAAATATAGGTTAAAAAAAAAAAAAGAAAACCTCAAACCCAACTACTTGAAAAAAGGATTTGTAATGATGTCAGAGGAATGGTGGTGTGGACTTTTGAAATGACAAATGTCTCTGCAGAAAGACAAAGAGACCATTCCCAAAGGCCTGCCAGTAAGTGTGTGTGCCTCTCAGGGTCCTGTTTACAGGAGAGACTGAGGCCTCTTCTTGCTGTCACAGCTGAATCAACTACTCTGAGTAAAATTTTTCTTTCAACCACAAGAATAAGTGGATGGGAAACAAGCCCCACATAAAGCCTGGCCAGGATCAGTCAGGGCCAGAGTCAGGGCGGTGACAGTGCTGGGGGCCAGAGACTCCTCTCGCCAGACTCCTGAAGGATAGCTCAGGTGGCAGGCCCCTGACTGCCAAGAAGATCATGCTGTTGGTTTTTTGTACATGGGTCCCATGGGCTTTACTAGGATGGAGCAAGAGATGTACATGGGGCACAAATTTAAAGTGATATTCTCCCAAGGTCATGCATGTGCACAACCCTGGGAGTGAGAGTCGCCTTATTTTTTTCATGAGAAGTGCCAAATCTGTGGCACTCTCGTGTCACCCCTCAGGATTCTCGGACTGATAAATAAAAACAACTGGCTGGTCATGAAGAAGACTTACTAATGGTTTCTCCCCTCAAGCTCCTCACCATCATCTTGGGAACAAGTTTGAGCACTCCTGGCTTAGAGAAGTATCTTTTGTGGGCTGCACAGGAGCTACGCGAATATCTCTCTCGGGGGTAGCTCTGATGAGATGACATGAGTGGACAGGGGAGGCCCGAACACCAATGGTGGGGGCCTCAAGACTCTGAATGCATGCAGAGTCATGAAATCTGTCCAGTCCTCGCTTAGAGCCATTCTACAGCATCACCCAGGGGACTTGGAAAGCCTTTAACTCTGTAAGGCTTTGCTCCCTCACAGGCTGAATAGATATTCTGAATCCCTACCTGCTCCCCCACAGGCAGACAGTTGGCTCTGCTGGATGGATGCTTCCGTTTGGACCTTGCCCCCATCCTTTCCCAGCAGCCTACCCCAAGTAGGTCTCTTAACTGCAGCATACTATGCTTCCCCCAATCAAATAGGATTAACAAGGAGGGTACCTACTCACAGGGTTGTGCCAAGGATTTCATGTGGTAAGACAAGAAAAGTTTTGACATGGCACAAGTACCTTGCACAAAACATATGCTCAATAAATACTAGCTGTTGCTAGTATCTGTTTTAATATCTGTAAGCTCAACCTTCTGCCAAGGAGCACGAAGATTATATCTGCACTGCGACATTATGAGGGAAATAGATCCTATTTTTCATCTGCACACATGCCTGGTCTTTAGACCATCTATGGGGCCATGTTTCTGAGGCTGGTTGGTGGGGGTGGCTTTCCTGCCCCAGCCTCCCCATTTGGTGGCATTTTCAGAGTTACCTTTTACTTATTGGCTTTCTCTATGTATCCATTACTATATATATTATTTCAAATCCCCTTGACAACTGTACAATGCAGGATCATTTCCCTTACTTATGGATGAGAAACCGGAAGCTTTGTGAGGTTGGGTTAATGGTTCAAGTTCACACAAGGTGTGATGACAGGTAAAACATGCTGGTGACAGGTAAAAACCAACCTGCTGATTCAAAAACTCAGACTCCTGAAGGATAGATAGCTCAGGTGGCAGGTTCCTGACTACAGATCAGGGTTCTTTTGTTTGTGGGCTTTATTAGGACAGGGCAAGAGCTGTACCTGGGACACAAAATTCTCTCAAGGTCATGTCAAGTACAGGGTCAACCTTGCATGACTCTGGGAGTGAGAGACCACCTTACATTTTTCATGGGAAGTGCCAAGTTTATGGCACTCTAGTGTCATCCCTGATCAATTCTGAGTGATAAATAAAAACAACTAGCTGGTCGTGAAGAAGACTTACCAATGGGTTCTACCCCTAAGCATCCCTACCTCAGTGCTCAGGCCTGTCTTCCTCCTAGTATCCCCATAAAGAACAGCTCATTGAACAGGAGGACCTGGTGGTCAAGAACACGTGATTCCTTCTAGAAGTGAGTGAAGCTTGTACTTCAACATGGACTGAAGCATTCAGGGGAAGAAATAAAGATCTACAGAGAGAAGCCACATCCTGGTGAGCAGAGACATGACATTTGTAAACATCCAGGGACTTTCTGATTCAAATTGGAGTGCTCATGGAAAGGTAGGAAAAAGTATCATAACTTGGGTTTTTTAAATCTAATTTTAATTTTTACTTGGGGCATGTGTTTTATAACACACACAGTATATTTACACTATATTAGTACAAAAGTACAGACATATGATTTATAAGTATATAACTATGCATAGATTATGGAGCATGCAAAACAATTTTTTACTTATGTGCAGCATGATGAAGATTCTATAAAGGACTATGAACTATAAATGTTCAGCATTTCAGCAGTTCCCCTGCTGCACCTAGAGAAAATTGTGTGTGTGTGTGTGTGTGTGTGTGTGTGTGTGTGTGTGTGTGTGTGTGTTTGAGAGAGAGAGAGAGAGAGCACACGTGCAAGCTTTATTTCTCCTGAAAGGCTACTTCTGAACTTTGAATTAGGAGTGTTTGGAGGACATATATCCCCGATGAGAATTGTAGTCTAGGTTGAAATTTTCTACACACATGGCATTAGTCAGGTGCACTGGCTCATGCCTGTAATCCTAGCGCTTTGAGAGGCAGAGATGGTAGGATTATTCCTGGTAGACCAGGAGTTTGACCAGCCGGGGAAACACAGAATGACCTCCGTCTCTGTCTCTCAATTTAAAAAAACACACAAAACAAACAAAAGCCAGGATGGCATGCTTCCACTTCCCAAAGCTCCTTCCAGAGTTGGGACCTGGCTCCTTGACTGGGGCCATTTCTGCACCCTCTGCTTGGATGTGCACATCATTTGCTGTTGTGGTTGTTCAGATTTCACCATAAGACATTCATTGAAACCAACCTGGTTAACCGTAAAGTTGCCTAAGGAGAGGGGCAGGCAGGCACATGGTGGGGTCTTAGCTAAGGCGGTGCAGGTGCTGCCCTGTTTATGGGTAAGAGAGAGCATCCAAAGGACACCAGGGTGGCAGATGCCCTCCTGAAGCCAATTGCATTCCTAACTTGGCCTAAGGAAATTCTAAAGGGCTTGGGGATTTATATTTATTGCTCTACTTAATGCTTTCTCATGGTGAAAGGATTTCGCTTACCAAGTACTGTGGAGTCTGACCAGTGCAAGGAGTAATTGGGGAGGATTGGGGCATATGTCTCCTAACGAGTTGAACTCCTGAATGGAATCAACCTCCTGAGTTCAGTGTCTACAAAATTCTGGGGAACAGGAGTTGAGAAGACCTGGTTTCTGGTTCTGTCTCAGGCTCTGACCAGCTGTAAGACCTTGGACAAGTGAATCTCTCTGGTGCCCTAAGATAGAGAGATGTCTAAAATCACTCCAGTCAAATATTCTGATCTTTTATTCCTAGAAGTTAAAAAAAAATCATTATAGTTTTAGACATATACTTAAATTTCAGATACCAACTGAAACTACATATATATATATATAAAACTGGGTATACAAAACATGCCTACATATTTTATAATATGCACAGTATAATTACACTATGTCAGTAGAAAAGTATACCACACACACAACAAAACATATGGAACAATGACTCATAGTTCATATGCCTCATAGTTCAGTTGATTTTTAAGCAGATTTATCCACCTATGTGATACAATTATTTCTTTGTTTTGAACATAACCTAGAGGAAAGCATATGGGAGGCACAGCCTTTTTTAAAAAGTGAAATAATGGTGTGGAATGATTGGTAGTTGACTAGAAAGTCCCCCTCACAGTGCTAATATTTGCTTAACGTTGCTAACATGGTTCCTCTCCTTTAGAACTTTGGGAGTAAAGCCATTCTGATCTTAGAAACAGTAGATTCAATGATTATAAAATAGCAGCTTGACTTTCTGTTCACACTATCAATGGCTACATGATTTCATTTTCACTCATTCCCAGCATATTACGAAAAGGACTGAGATAAGAAACAAAACTCCAGAAGGATATAACTATCTTTTCCTGTCTTTCTCGTTCCTCCAGACCCTTGCATGGATTTTATCCATATTCACAGTTTCAGATTTTATAGATTATATACTTTTAAAGTGGGTGTTTGTCAGGTTCAGCTATGACAGTTAGTGAGTTGGATGAAGCTGCCCAGATGCAGCCTGCAGATGGTGTAGAATAGGGGGGTCTGGGTGCACAGAGTTCAAAGTACAAAACAGTAGCTGTGTAAGAAGGTGCAGCAAATTGTGGTTGGTGTCAAAACTGCACTGGAAAAAATGGCATCAAACCAATGCATCATAATTAATCTACATTCTCTTTTGCACATTCTGAGGTGCTAATAAATACTAAATGTTGAAGGTCATATAGGTTATAAAATTTTGCATAAAATGTTCTCACTCATTTGTGGGAACTAAGAAAGGGGAAAATCTCATGAAGTTAGAAAGTGAATTGGTGGCTACTAGAGACTGGGAAGGGTATGGGGAAGGAGGGCAGGCAGAGTGATTGGTTAATGAGGACAAATACACACTTAGAAGAAATAAGACCTAATGGTCAATAGATCAGTAGAGTGACTATAGTTAACAATAATCTATTGTACATTTTTAAATGCTAGAAAGAATAATTTGGGTGTTCCTATAATTAAAAATATATAAATATTTAAGGTGATAAGTATCCTAATTACTCTGATTTACTCTTTACACATTATATGAATGTATAAAATTATCACATGTACTCTGAAAATATGTACACCTATTAGTGTCAATTTTGAAAGTAAAAATAAAAACAATTCAACAAAGAAAAAATTTGCATAGAAAAAGGAAAGTGCTTCTCCACTGAGCAATGGAAGCCTCTCTAATATTTTTAGTCTCCTTAAAAAAACTCACCAACAATGGAACGTGCCCATGGAATAGCCTGCAATGTGTTCAGAGCTGCCACTTACTTCTGTTTGCTCTTTTAAGACGCCCTCATCTGTCAGGTTGAATGTTGCAAGATTTTCTAGATCTTTCTTTAGGATCTACTAACAATGAAAAATAATCTGAAATTCTGCACATTTTTCAGAAGAACATGAGTGCTGATCAAGATCAATACACCTCCCAAAGAGAGGAGATGACAGAGGCTGTTTTGTGGTGTTGCAGTCAGGCTATATTTAATTTATTTCTTACATTTTATCATTTCATTCTGTATCCAAGACCAGCAATATTTCTTTTGGGAAGTCCCAGTCTCTGTGGAGGACATCCAAACACCCAAGAGTAAAAGCTGGTTGCTGACAAAGAAGGTAACATAGAAGCTTTGCAAAATGTTAGAGCTACGTATTTCTCTTTCCCAATGGACATGGTTTCAAGACTTGACGTGTTGAGTCCTTGACTTAGAATCAATTTAACATGGGCTTTGCATTTACACAATGAAGTATCAGTCTTGAAATCAGCAGGGCCATTGAGCAAGCTAACCAGCAACCTGAGATTTCTATTTTTGGTGACCTTTTCCATTTGGGGTCCTTACAATGTCTGGGGGGAACTGACTGTTTTAAAAAGAAGTCCATCCAAAAATAGACACACAAAGACCATGGAATGGGATGGTGATATTGTGTACAAAATCAACAATTCTCTAAATTAACACCAATCTTGCAGCACAACAAAATGAAAGGTTTACATTATTTCTTATTTCAAGGCAAAAACTGAAAGAAGACTTTCTTTCTTTCTTTTTTTTTTTTTTTTTGTTAAATGGGGCATTGAATCTCTCAGGGAGAGAGATTTGTATCCAGACTCAGGAAGTAGAAAGAGCCAGTAATTACAAAGCAAAAATAATCTGTAACTTGCAGAAATACAAGGTATGAATAAGTGTTCATAGCCCAGATAGAGGGTTATTATCTGGTTATTATCTGTCTTTCAGATTTCTATCAGAGATAAAACATCTTTAGGTAAATGTAAGAAAGGTCATTTAAAAGAAAGTTTCACTCAAGAAATTTTATAGAAAAAATTTATCTTAAAATAAAAAAAGTGAGAATTCAAGAGTGAGGAAAAGAGTAAAAAGTGAGTTTCAGCTGCTTGAGAGATATACCCCCCCCCCAAGAACTGGAATTATCTTTTGGAGGGTGGGTCCCTTTCAGGTGATGTTCTAGGAACCCATCAGTGTCAGTGTCAGCTAGTGTTGTTGTGAGAAACGGCATTCAGCTTCAGTTACATTTTTCTTTTTTTAGATTCTTTCAGTGTGTTTGTCCATTTCATGATGGGTGATTTGCACAAACAACCTATCCACACTGGACGGAGTGTTCAGCAGTTTTGGACTAAAATGGCACGACTCCTGTTCCACATCCTCCCTATTTACCCAATTTTACCCCAAGCAACTTTTTGTTGGTTTCCTCAGATGAAAAAAAGTCCTCAAAGGGAAGGTTTTGCCATTGTAGAAGAGGTGAAACAAAAAATGGCAGAAGCACTAAAAGGCATCAAAATTGATGAATTCAAATATTGTGTTGAGTGGTGGAAAAGGCATTTAGATAGGTGTCCTACATCAAACAGAGAGTACTTTGAAGGTGACTGAAGTTTAAACATGTAAGAATAAATAGTTTTTTTAATAAATAAATCAATTTTTAGGGACTCTCCCCTCGTACATAAATCTCACAGCCAGGTGTGCTGTCTCTACTGCAAGCAATATTTCCATAGATACAGGACTATTTTTCTTTTGTTCATTTTAACATGGTGAGAGACTCAAGTGTGATTCTGGGTTTTGACAATGAAAATAGTTGTGACCTTGGATCCATTTAATCAGGTCTCTACCCCACCCCATTCCATCTCCTGTTTGTTTTGCTTTCAGTGAATCAAGAATCCACCCTTAGCATCCACCTGCAACTTCCAAGAAAGATTGAGGGAAGAGCTCAGTGTTTCTTTCCGTAACACTAGTGGCATAGAACTCACATGATACATGATATAACCAGGAAAGCACAGCCTGCCTGGAACCAGTCTTTGTCTCCAGGTCAGGCAGATGAAGTTCTGGGTTGATGCTCATTTCCAGCCACTTTCCCCTCTGCTTCCTTCCACTCTACAGGCCGGAAAGTGACAAGTCCATTGTCCTAGGCTCCCTCCAGTCAGAGGCTTGTGACACAGTTCTGGCTTAAGTGGTATGTAAGGAGAAGTTTGCAGAGAAGGGCTTCCTTTCCTGAATATAAAGGCCATGCCTCATAAGGAGAAGGGGTTAGGGCCTCCCATCTCCTTCCTGCCTGGACAGATCAGAGGTACCCCAGGCTCAGCATGGTGGGACCAAACACAGGAGCATCCTGCATCCCACTGGTGGCCTGGGCTGCTCCATCCTGAACCCTTGCTCATCTCATAGAACAATGCTCATATGCTCAAGACACAGTGGTCAGCTTTTCCCATGTGCAGCCAAACACAATTCTCACAGATAAACCCAAGTAAGAGCTTTACTCTCTGTCATTTCAATAAAATACATAATTTCAGTCATCTTTTGGATCTAGTGTTATTTTCTCCATCATGGCTCCTTCTCTGGCATTTAGTGTTATCACAGGAAGGGGGAGTGTGAGAGAGAGAGATCAGAGAGCTACGAAAGTATAAGAGTATGTCTCTCCAACAAGAGTGAAGCCTGTGTAAACAAAAGCATTACTCGAGCTTACTCTTCTAGCATGTTGAAAGTAACAGGAGGCTTTGAGCCCTGTTTCGTGCCCAGTCATCACCCTGTTTTCTCTTAAGCATTCTCTGATCATGTTCATGGTCTGCAGAGACCTTCAAGGAAATGTTTTCTTTCTACCACTCAAGGCCATCCTCATGATTATATTTTTTTTTGCAGTGGGGAGGAAGGCTGAGAAAGACATATCACCTTGGCTTGGTTTCAAGCTTTGGCAAAAAGGATAAAGACGAGAACCAGTGGCACATGAGGGGAAGGGACAGGGAAGGTCAAGCAACGAGAATAAAGTGTTTTGCATTTTTAAATGTCTATTCAGGCACCAGAGCATCTTCTGAAGATTTTTTTTTTGAAGAATGGGAGTTGGAGAAAACGTTTTGAGAAAATATGGGAAAATGTTTTGCTGTGTAAAATGGTAGGATAACTATTTCTTAACAGAAAATAAAATATTGTAAAAAGTTGTTTCATGTTGTTAAACTAAGAAGACTGGTGATGTGTCTTACAGTCTCTCTTTGATGCATTCAAAGATTTCCAACAGGAACTTGGTAATTTGGAGGCAAGTTCGTCTAGAACATTATTGGCCCTTTTTGCAGAACTCAAATGAGACACAAAGACATTTCTTGACTCATCTAGGTCACTAGAAGTTACCTGAAAAACTGAAAATTTGCTTGAATTTCCTGTGTGGGCCTCCCCTTCTGCCCCCAACAAGACAAGCCGCCAAGGCTGCCACCATTTCTGAACTTTGATAAAATACATAATCACAAATGTTGCCAAGAAGTGAGGAAATCAGAGTCTCTTAGAGTCTGGGAGAATCTGCCTATGGTTCAATGGGAAAAATAGCATTTTCCTCAAGAAGAGCCTTTGAGAAAATAAAGCCACACCAGCACTCTCAATGAAGAAAAATGTCTCTGTCATCCCTCTGTGTTCAGGCCAAAGATTTATGTCACGACACATCCCAATAAATCTTGATTTAAAAAAAATTTAGATTCAAAGGGGACACATGCAGGGTTTGTTACATGGACATATTGTGTAGTGGTGAGGATTGAATCTCAGGTGGCCTATTCCCCAGAGAGTGAACACTGTACCCAATAGGTAATTTCTGAACCCTAACCTCCTTTCCCACCTCCTCCCTTATTGGTGTTTTCAGTGTCTATTATTTCCATTTTTGTGACCATTTAGCTCCCACATATGAGTGAGCTAAACTTATGAAGTTAAATTGCATAAAGGGAAAGGAAACAAGGAAAGCTGTCTGATGTTGAAAATCCATTAGGTTGGCTGATTCACTCGCTGCCCGTACCCAAGCAGGGCTCTGCGGCTCCACTTTTGCCTAGGCTGTACCCTCTGCCTAGACCACCCTTCTCTCTTCTCTTTGTTCTCAAGCTCCCCAACTTCCCCTCCCCCAACTCATGAGTCACCTTCTCCAGGGAGCCTCCAGTGATGTCCTCTAGAGCATTGCAACCTCTCACCTCCTAGAGTAGACAGAGGTTGACCAGCTGCCATCTTAGGTAACCGAACATTGACAGCCATGTTTAACATTTACTGCTTGCTTTTTATGGCTGGGCCAAGCAACTTACACAGGTTATGTAACTCAGTCCATATAGCTACCTTCACAGTAGGTACTACTATTACCCTGACTTTGCAAATGAGGAAACTGAGGCTCAAAAGAGAAACTCTATATGTTATTTGACCAATGCCAGAAAAAAAGAAAAGGAAGGAAAGGCCATCATCGTGTCATCTAAGCACACTCCTATTCACTGTTTTTCCTAATAGTGGGGGATCTTCTACACTCTCAGGCTCTCCCCTCCAGACCCTAGGGCTTCTATTAAAGTCTGCGTGTGCACAGCAACCATGCAGTCTTCCTGTCCTGGCAACCCACCAGACTTGCTTTCTCAGTAAAGGGCCACATCTCTTATGGGCACAGCTTTCAGATTTATGTCAAGAGAACGGAGGAGGCTCCTGGCTACTCAGTTGCTTTCAAAAGCGCTAAAAGGCATCTTGGCATTTAGATCCTGGGCCAGCTGCTGTTTCTGAAGGTGTTTCTGCTACTGGTTGCTGCTTCTTCCTGTACTACGTGTGTGAGCAGCTGAGGGGACTCCTGTTGTCTCCCAAACTCCGCTGGTCAAGCGAGTCTGAAGCACAGGGACAATCCTGCACAAGGAAGCAGAGCCAAGGAGTGGACTTCTTTTGGGAACCACTCTTTGCTTTTTTAAAGCTTAAACATTTCAAAATTATTTTGTCACTTTCAAAAGTTTCTTAGCGTGCAAAGAGACGAAATCATGCAAAGGCATGATTATAAATTTAGATAGTTTTTAACACCTTTTTTTTTTCATAGTTTCAAAATGTGTGGGCAATTTCAGATGTGAAACTTCATCTCACAAAGGAGGAACTGGGGTCTGATTCTTCAGCATCCAGGAGAGCAGTTTCCTTGTGGGACAGGGTGAATCAGATTTGCTAAGATTCACTGTTGGGGGCTGCATTGTGCACCACCCCCCCATTCTTATGTTGAAGTCCTAAAAGTCCCTGTAATTTGACTGTATTTGAACATAGGGTTTTTAAAGAGGTAATTAAGGCCAAATGAGGTCATTAAAGTAGACTTGAAAAAAATATGACTGGTATCTTTATGAGAAAGGGAGATTAGGATGCAGACACACACAGAAGGAAGACCACATGAAGATACAGGGAGAAGGTGGTCATCCATAAGTCAAGAAGAGAGACCTCGCCAGAAACCAGCTCAGTCGATACCTTGATCTCAGACTTACAGCCTCCAGAATTGTGAGAACATAAATTTCTATTGTTTTAGACACCCATTCTGTGGTGTTTTGCTATGGTAGCCCTAGAAAAATAATACAGATTTCACACTGTGGCTGATGCCACAAAAGTTTAATCTGTGACCTTCTGTGATCTTAAGTTTTCCATCAAACCAGAAGTGTCTTAATAAATATTCTTCTGAAAATAGTGACAAACGGATGCTTAAAGAACAGTAGACTTTATACATGCAATTTTGTGTTCTGCCACTCTCTTTGAAAGACTCCTCTGGTGGGGTAAATTCGAACCACGGAGAAGATGAGCAGGGAGTCAGTCTCGCTGAGATTTTTACCTGTGGTTCTAGGAACGCAGAGGCATGTGAGTGTTCAGGCTTTGCATAGACCACTAAGCCACTTCTAAGAACAAGACTACCTGAGGCATTTTGCAAAAATATGTTACACACCGAGGCTTTTCCTTTCTACCCCTACCCTCAACTCTTTTTGTAGACATGCCGCATTTTTGAAAAGAGGATCAAAGATTGGGTTGGGCAAGAATTTTATGTTGCAAACCACGCGTGATAATTCCAGGGAATTTCAATCGCACCTTATCTTTCTTCCTAAGCAAATGAGGTGGGAACCTGGTGTGGTATGATAGAAAAAGGCCCGTATTCTCTGTGGTAGACCACATTCGTCTCACGTGCCCGTCTCTCAGGCTCCCACTCGCCTCTCACAAGGGAGTGATGGGTTGCTTGGTTTCACTCCTCTCCTGCCCTCTAATTTCCACATGGGTATCTGGCTAAAAATGAGTTACAAGTTTCCTTCTGTGAGAATTGCATAGACTGATAATGTTCCATCCCAGGAAGAAAACAAGATGCTGTCTTCCCCTCCAGCTCATGTCACAGATGGGGAGGGAACACATGCTATAAATTAAAGGCATTGAGAAATGGTCACAGTGACCACTGTGAGTGGCCCGGCTATGGGAACAGGGTAAAAACTCTGGAGAGAACAATTTGTTGGCAGGAATGGTAATTCTTCTAGCATCAGGCTCTAAGGCAATGTCCAAACGATACTGTAAGAAATATTTTGCCACCCCTCCAGGTCAGGTGAATGATGTAGGCAGCTAAACTAGACAATTTAAACGTTTATGCTGATGGATCACTTGGCTGAAATGAACCAGGAAATAGCAAAGATTTCACTTGGCTCTTTGAAATTAAATCTTCATATTACAGCATCGAGTTAGAGATTCTAAAAGGACCTGCGTTCCTTACACTGAGAAGAAAGAGTGAAAAAAACCTTTTCAGATTAGCCCTTCTGTGTCCTGGTGCCAGCTCGGGCCCTCCCCAGACTGCCTCTGTGAAAGTGAACTGACCCTTCCTCCTAACCTGGAACAGGTCGGGCTGAACAGCCATGGGACACAGGAGCCGTGGGGCTCTGTTAGGGGTTGGACTCTTTTTGTTACCTGGTGTCTGCACATGTCACGATGTTCCCTCACTGTCTTTGCTGTTGGCCAGCAAGAACAGCTCCAAAGGCCACACTATACACTGGGATCTATCCTATTGTCCAGTGGAATACTAAAAAATTTCCTGAATCTGCCTTCCTGAGTTGATAAAATAGGAAACAATAAACGTTCGGAGAGGGTGTTGAAAGCGGAGTAAAGACAGGAAGATCTTTTTTCTGCTATTCTACAAATATTGCTTCCTTGGCTTGTTAGCAGCCCAGAGGAAATGCAGCAGTGAGGGAGCCGTTTGCAGCTTCTCACCAGCGGCCAGTGTCTCTGGTGTACCAGCCGAACGACGTTGCAAGACTAGTGACTCATACACGTCCGCATGATTCAACTTCACTAAAATTCCCTCGGCTGCCAGTAAAGACGCACTTGAAAACTCTTTAATTTGAAGCTTGGAATCAGGTTAATGACTTGCTTTCTTTTCCTTCTCCCTAAATCCTCCCCCTACTTGCCAACACACACACACACACACACACACACACACACACACACACCACACACACACACCATTGTCGAGTTTTTACGTTTCAAGGACCCGGAAACTTAGAAGCTCCGTGCATGCACAATAGCATTTGTTGTGACAAAGTGGCTGGCAAGTCCTCTGCATTCCCCTGCTCACTTGGCTGTATGAATAAATAATGAGTCACAGATACTATTTGGGTGCCCGAGAGAGTTTGTAGCCAGAAAATTAATTATTCCCCCATCCCATCCCAGTCCATCTCAGCTCTGCCAAACCATCAAGCCACACTTTGTGGGCAATGGTCAGAGTGCGTGCCCTGACGCACTGCAATGTCTTCGTGACATTTTCATGTTATTATTTTTGTTTGTTTAAGTATAGCCTTCTTTTACCACTAAAGAGCCACAAAACGCACATGCACACACATACTCACACACTCATGGTTCAACCACAGCTTTGCACATTTCAAGAGGCTGGCTGCAAAAACGTAGACAGGTTTTCCTAGCTGCTGTTATTCGTAAGCATGCAATCTAACTACTTAAGCTGTGAGAATATGGCTTAGGAAACTATCGCTCTTTTTGAGAGAAACTTCTGTATGTCATATCTTGCTTGCTTTCTCTCTTGAAAGACACTGGTTGCCTCTTACATTGAAGATACAAAGAAAAACACAGCCCAGCCCCATCTTGATGCTTTTAACCTAACCAAGTCTGCCCAGCTCCTGTATGCTTTGTTTTTGGGAGACAGCTGCAGTGCCACTTTGGCCCTGAAGTCCCCGGGATGGTCGAAAGCGTTATCTGTGATCCTCCGCCTCCTGTCCTTCACTGGCACCAGCCTTCCTGGCCGGCTCTGTGCATGTGCCTGCTAAGCCCCCAGGGCAGGCTGCATTCTGGGCCACACAGCATGCTGAGTTAAGGATAACTCAGGCACAGTCATTCCAGGCAAGGGACAGCAAAATATAACCCAGGGAGCTTCGTGCAGCCTTTATAATCTCTAGAACTTTAAACAAGACCAGCAGAACTTAATCACACTTGAGAGTTCTCACGCACCGACTGAGCACTCCAATAGCTTAACTAAGTATTTATTAAAACATTTCTGAAGAGCTGCCATCTGATGAATAAGTAATCCAATAGCCTTGTAATCATATGCCTCAGTTTGAATTCCTCCCACAAAACAGAGAGGGAACCGGCAGACACCGAGGAAGCCCTCTGCACCTAGGTGAAACAGGCTACCATTTCATTATATGCAAAGTCGAGCAAAAGTAGATATTACAAGACCAGCATGTACTCACCTCTCATGAAGCACTGTGGGTACGAAGGAAATGACTCAAATATGCTGTCTGAAGCCATTGCTTCCTCCTGAAAATGCACCCTCTTCTGAAGGCGGGGACTCAATGATTTCTTTCACCTTAGGAGCAAAAACCAAGAAAGGTCACTGTTTTAGCCTCACCCACCCGCCCAGCTCTCCATCTCTCTTCTGTCCCCCTGGACACCTCTGGGACTCCCTAAGCCCTTTGAAAAATGTACCTTTGTGAAAACAAATATTCAAATTGTTAAAGATTAAAAAAAAAAAAAAAAACAAGCGCCGCCTTGGCTGTGGGTTGATGATGTTCACCACTCTGCGAAACCCTGTGGTTTGCATTCAGTGTGATTCGCCCTGCCTGCTGACCACTGTGCCGGGCTCAGACTTCTGACACTGCCAGGCTACCCAACTTGTGGTTCTGTGGTTGTTTATGAGGCCCAAAGAAGTTTTCACACAACCCAAATTACAAATTTAACTGTTCCCCTTTCCATAGACCATCTCAATTGGTTCTGGCTGATCATGTGACTTAAGTGATGTCAATTTTTTTTTTCTTTCTGAGCAATGCCCTTCCTTCCCTCCACCTTGCCCTCCCCCAGGCTGTGCAAGAAAACAGCCGAGTAGACTTTGTAAGAGGGGGAATGTAGAAAAAAAAGTGACTCAGTCTCTTATTATATCTCAGTGGTCTTTGCTGATTTAGTACAACTCGGCTCCTGTTGTTGTTATTTGTGGTTTTGGGAACTACTGATTATTTTGATAAAGATTTCATTGCTGCTTATTCAATAGTAATTCAACACTGGCATGAAGTTGCTGCTCAGACAGGATGTGGATCCCATCATTTAAAATGCTAGGCATCAGCTCCAGGAGTGTTCAGTCCTTGGTAAAGACTATAATATAATGGCATAAGTGAAACTATAAAAGGGAAAATAAAACAAAGGAAATGTTTTGATGAGAGTCTGACCCCAAAAAGGAGCTGGCAACTTACTGATATTTTAAAGCCCGCAAAAAGGAAAGCATTTTAATTTTGAAATAAAAAGACCATTTTAATAAAACCCAAATTTTGTCATTTTATTCCCCCTGAGTGGACATCTTTATATATAAAAAGATATACATCTTTTAATGAAAGATATATATTTATTAAAAGATAAAATCATAGTTCTCTCTTAATTCTCTCTCTCCTTCTCTCTCTCTCTGTCTCTCTCTCTCTCTCTCTCTCTCTCTCTCTCTCGGAAGCTAAAGGAAAACAGAGAAAGGAGAGTTTTTGTATTTTGGAACAAAGTCGTGGACTGTTTTTACCTAAAAAGGTTTGCTGCCTTGCCTCTCTCTAGTTCAATTCAGTAGGCTAATTTACACCTTTAGTTGGTACACTTTGAGTACATTAAGACTTCACAACAGATAGGGGAACCAGCAGGAGATGTTTCTCTAGGACAAGCCCCTTCTCCTGGGCCTGACGAGTGACTGTCATCTAGCATCCCTCCTTTACCCAGGGAGACATGCCCTTTGGGAGGTGCTAAAAACAAGATAATTTTGTATGCTGGCAAACCACTCTGGTCACGCATACTCATCTGTTTTTCCTGCCTGTTGGTTTTACCTGCTGGCAAATAAAACGTCATTCTTTTTGTAGTTCTAAGGTTAAGACTTTCCCTAATTAATTACCTTTTTTTATTTGGCTTTTTTTATTCTGCTGCATACATCCTCCACAACACTCTGTATACATGAAGTTTCAAGGCAGACACTCCAGAGCCTGTGTGATGATGGGTTCTAAATGCCAGCCCTGGATTCTAAGCTACAATAACTAACACAGGCACTTTAGAAAGTCGGTACTATCAGAACCCTCCCTCTGCTTTCCCTCATCTACTTAATTCTACACACACAAAGAACCACAAATATATTACTTTCAATGGCACAGGTCTTTCAAAAGGAATAGACTTGATTTCTACTTGCTCCTGTTTTGACTAAAGCAGGAATTGAAACTCGAGAGACTGCTTTCTCTTAGACTTGTGACATGTTAGATTGCCATATGTTGATACTTTGCTAACATTTAAAAGAATAGTAATGCCTGTATTTCTTTTATGAATTTTAGTAATATCAAAATGCAACGCATGTTTCATATTGCTTCTCAAGGCAAATCCCCGGTTAACATTATTAACATTATGTTCCCATGCTATTATACTCCCTAATAAAGTCAAGTCTGCGTTAAATCCCCAACCAGGATCTTCTTTTCTCTTCTATACTTAATATTTCCTGGAAGGATTCTAAAAGTTGAGGGCTGTAACATGCAGCTGCCATTGCAGAGTCGACTCACTTAATAATGACTTGGCAATTCAAGTGGTCGTACAGATTAACCCTCTGGATATTTCATTTTAGAAACTCCCAAATACTTTTAGCCTTAGGTGTCCAGATGCCTGAGGAGAGGGTTTAGAAGTGCCAGCAAATGGCCCAAGTTCTCAATTTTTCTCTGTGGATCTAGCTAGAACCAGTTAAACATTTTATTTCCCCTAGTGGGGTCTTCCTAGGACAGGTTAGAATGTAAAGATGGCTTAAGGCTGGGGCTTCTCAAGGCCTCACCATAAGATGTCATCTTCAGGGCTGGGGTTTCAACGGGGCACCAGGGGGCAGAGTACAAAGGCCTGCACACCAGCCCTGGACTGCCTGTCCTGGTGGGGTTAACTGTCACAGCAGCCGCAGCATAACTTCGCAGCTCGATGAGGCAACAGTTGGGCTTTCCTGGGCACCCTCCAGGTCATGACAATAAATAAAGACTCAGTCAGCTGCTGGTGAACTTGGCCTCACCACTTCCCTAGGAGCCCAAGACAAAAAGGCATGTCTGTCATCAATGAACCGCCCAGAGAAATACTTAATCCTATCTTAACTGGAACTGTTTAGGATTCTTTAAGTTTGTGCATTGACCCACACCCTCTGTCCTAGTTCCTGCAAGTGACTCAGGCCCTGGGCCTGCTGGCTTGGGAATTGTACCCAAGTGGCTGCAGCGGACTGTGGCTTTGCCAAGTAATTGGATGATAGTTTTCATCTTTCCTCGGATTGGCTACAGCTTCTAAATGCCACTACTAGGGAGAGGAGAGGGGAGGGAGAACATGCTCAGGTGTTTTTTTAATGACCCTATAAAAATACCAGCAAAGGTTGAAAGATGTATAGTTGCATAACCCTGTAATTAATGTATAGACTTCTGTGTGCCATCCAATGCAATTAAAACACTCTTTGTTAGACATTTTTATTACATGATAGCTGCATGCCGTCTCTGAACTCCACATGTCTATTATCAAGTATATTCTTTGACCAGAAAGTGGTGGCAAAGATGGACCACCCAAATTGGATGTATTCTAAAATCCCAAGAGGATGATGCTGCTGCATTATCTCTGTGTCATGTGGGTTTTTTGTTTTTAATCATTTTCTAATCTTTGTTTTCTAACAGAGGTGTTATCCAGAAATTTTCATGCTATGCTCACAATGAGCTCAGGGGTGATTTTTAAATTGGGACATACACATCAAAGCTTGATGGAAAGAGTATAACCTGCTCTTAGCAAATCCAACAGCTTGAAATAACTGGAGAGCCCTACAGGCCCAGCAGTTAAAGATCCTCTTTTCTGAACACTCATGACTCGTGATGGTGTCCATGCAAGACATATCCTTCTTCTGCACAAGCCTCTTGCTTTTTAGATAAAAGTGTAATTCAGGCTAGAGGTGGTGGGTGACTCATGCCTACAATCTCAGCATTTTGGGAGGCTGAGCCCAGGAATTCAAGACCAGAGCAACATGGCGAGACCTCACCTCTACAATAGATTAAAAATACCAGCTGGGTGTGCTAATTTACACACACCTATAGTCCCAGCTACTTGGAAGACTGAGGTAGAAGGACCATCTGAGTCCAGGAGGTTAAGGCTATGGTAGCCATGATCATGCCACCGCACTCCCGCAGGCAACAGACTGAGACTCTGACTTTAAAAAAACAAAAAAGTGCAATCCATCAGAACACATTATTTTATAGCCATGTAAGAGTTTCAGTATTTATTTCTTAACCTTTCCAGGATGAAAATGCACTGTTCTGTGGGGAAATACAATTTCAAAAGAGAAAAGGAAAAAAAAGGCAGGCATTAAAATCAGTCCATCATATGAATGCTATCTAATGATAGGAAAGCTGCTAAGGAGAATTGTTCCAAATAAAATAGTTTAAACTGCTTTGCTCCTCTCTTCTCCACACGTGGGGACTGTGGACCAGCTGACATCACCCAGGAGCTTGTTAGGACTCAGCATTTAGGGCTGCCTAAATTAGAACCTATTTTTTACATGAGCCCCAGGTGACTCCTATCCACATTAAAGTTTGAGAAGTATTGCTCTGAGGGAAGTCTTGCATATGTTGAAAGCAAGGATATTGATAAATGTTTGCATTCTTTGAGATGTCTTCTTTCACTGTTTTCCGAAACTTTTCTATTTTGTTGCCTTGGCATCTTTTGGTAAGTCCTGGATGTTTCTAGACAGCAGAAACCCACAAGGTTTCTGTCCTCCTAGGTAGCATTTTCTTGGATTTTTCCCTTGTACCTTTCTTCTCAACTGCCACATTTGGGTCAAGTTTACAGTTTGAGGTTGACATACAATGGAGAGAGGCTCCCTGCATGCTCCATCTGTCTAGCTGGTGGCCACGTGTATATAAACAGAAGGTCTTTTTTTTTCTCCAGGGGCATCAGCCTCTCAGTTTTCACCCAGTTTGCAGTTTGGAAACATATTAATCCTGTGAGACCTTCCAGACACACACCACACGTCCACGCAGCAGGCAGCATTACTAGTGGCCGCGCAGTCCGACTGTGGGCTTTTCTCCTTCCAGATGGTCATCTGCCTCCACTCTCCAGCCACTGTCTTGTGGATGTCATGCCCATCACTTTGCTCTCAAAGAAGAGCCCCACCCTTAGATTGCACCCCCTTGTACCAGCCAAACATTCCTGAGTCCAGAGGCTCTGTTTACATGGCACCCAGGAGTTTGGCTACTTCTCTCAGATGCATCTGGATCCTTTCAGGCTGTCTTGGGCCAGAAAGCTTATTTGGAATAGTTTCTCCTTACAGAGTTTTGGCCCTTCTGTTTCTGGTGGCATTCAAAACCAGGAGGGTAACACTGGAAAACTTAAACAAACCCTCTTTGAATGTTAGAAATGCTCAGCATTCGAGGTTTGGTCAAATGATGGAAAACATTTCTGCATTGGTACCGAACTTTCCAGCCAGTTCCTCCAACCTTGAGGCTAATTATATCATGAAATCCAGGCAGGGAAAGCAAAGGGAAATACGGAAACTAAAATTACTTGAAGTTACAGAAGCCAGAATTCATATTGGTTAGATAATGTCAGATTCAATACTTCAGTTTATGTGACAAATAATGGCTAGTGTCCCAAGTCTGATCAAAGCACCAGGCGTCAGGAACCTTGGACTCATCGTAATTGTGACTTATTTTCCCAGTGGTAGGCAAATGAATAAACATTCACATGACTACTTAGAAACCAAAGCATAATACTACCTTTTTCACTGGGGTGCTGTGAGGATCAGTCACTATTTGGACTATGCAAAGCAGTTTTGAATGGAATAAAAGAAAGACCTGTGGTTGATATTTCAATATGGAAATATCTCATATGTGAATTTTACTATTTTCACTTACTAGGGATCATAAAGACATGGCTTCAGGACCCCAAATTAGGGGTTTGGGTAATATCAAGTTGAAAATATTCCCTGCAGTCACTGTTAGGGAAAACTTTAGTGTTCATTACTTAACTTTGAATTAAATGTTCTCTTGTAACAATATTGTTCAACCCTGCAGTTGCAGACTAAAATTCTTTTAGAACCTCAAAATGTCAAAATTTAAAAAAAATCCATTCAACAGAGGAACAAAATCTTGCACTTAAAATTGTGTGGTGTGTATTTTAATTTCCTCCTCTCTAAATTCCTTTCCCTTCCTGTTGCCAGTCCAGAAACTGGCTGGAGTTCTGGGAGGAGAGCAGGAAGGATGACCTTGCCCATGTTCTGGTTCAGATTTCATCTGCTTCTCAAGTTTTTAGTTTTTTTAAGTTAAGAGAAGAAACTGAAGTGTCACCTTGTACCACACCAACTTCGTTACCACAAACAGGACATGATCTCTTCAGCATCCATGGCCAGTTGTCAATTAGCTATCATATACATCATCATGGGAACTCGTAATCTTTGGAGATTTGCACATATACATACATATATAATTTATTTTATTGTGGTAAGAACACTTAATATGAGATCTACCCCCTTAATACATTTTTGAGTCTAAAAACAGTGTTGTTAACTACAGGCACTATGCTGTACAATAGATCTCTAGAATGTATTCACCTTGCATAATTGAAATTTTTGTTTGTTGATTGGCAATTTCCCATTTCTTCCTCCCTTCTAACTCCTGGTAACTACCATTCTACTCTCTGATTATTTGAGTTTGACTACTGTAGATACCTCCTATAAGTAATTTGATGCAATATTTATCCTTCTGTGACTGGCTTAATTCACTTAGCATAATGTCCTTCAGGCTCATCCATGTTGCTGCAAAGGACAGGACTTCCTTTTTTTTAAGGCTGAATAGTATTCCAGTATATGCATATACCACATTTTCTTTATTCACTCATCCAGCAATGGACATTTACATCTTTTCCACATTTTGGCTATTGTGAATAGTGCTGCAATGAACAAGGGGGTACAAAGATCTCTTTGAGATCCCAATTCAAATTCTTCTGAATAAATACCCAGAAGTGGACTGCTGGATTATATGGTAGTTCTATTTTTGAGGAAACTTCATAGTGATTGCACCATTTTGCAGTCCCACCAACAAGTGTGTGTGTGTGTGTGTGTGTGTGTGTGTGTGTGTGTGTGTGTGTGTATGTGTGTGTGTATGTGTGTGTGCAGTTAATATACAAATTAATTGAAGATACTGCTAATGTTTCCTACACAAGACTTATATCTGAGTAATATTTCTTCTATGATAAGAGAATTTGGAGAACTGACAAGCATTAGCATAACTAAAGGATTACTGGGAATAAGATGGAAGTGTGTTAATCTGATTTCCAGTAACACAGGGCCATGACCTTTGCCTGCAAGTCACATCAGCGTTTTACCAGTCTTTAATTATTGTGGAGGTATTACTCTTAGTTTGATTCCCTGGACTTTTTCAAATTTTACTATTGCTCATGTTATAATTTTCAAACTTTATATTGAAAATGGAGACTCAAGGATATTATTTTTTACCCATATGGACTGCAGTGTGAACTGGGTTTTCAGACCTTACTCAAACTGAGAATTGGTGTTCCACAGACATTAGGAGGTTTCAGAAATCATCTGAAACAAATAAAAAAATTCAAAGCCACTTGAGAATTTTATTTCTTATGTCTACATTATTATCATTATCAATGAAAAGAAGTTCAGGGAACATGCACTTCCAAATTTTGCAGGTAATTTTTAACCTCTCCTTCTTGTGGTGCTTTTGTTTTTAAACAAAAAACCTCATCATTTTCCTTTTGATTGGGCTCACTTGTTCACTTCTACTCTTTTAAAATCACATTGCCATGACCAATAGAACTCTTCTTTTTACCCCCCGACTTTGAAATGGCCATAGCCATGTAAGTATGTATATACATATTTAGCTTTATCTTTACCCCAAAACCCAATGTGAAGAGCCCTTCCTCCATCTGCCATCTATGTGAATTTACATTTAGGTGCCCCTCCTCTCCCACACCCTCCTTGAGCTCATAATTTTTATTCTTCTACACAATTAGAGTGCAGCACGCCCCAAAGATGTCCTACATTAGAGCAACATTGCTTTCCTGTAAGTTTTTTTTTTTATCGCAACATAAATTCACTTGTCTTAATCTTAGGTAGAATTACTCAAGTCCCTGTTTATCCCTATGTTATTTTTCTCTTCTTTTCTTTTTCCAGGGCTTTACCAAGTATCAGGGACACCCTACTTTCCCTGCATCTTTGGTTACTTCACTGAGTATGTATTGAGTACTCAGTTACTTCATGAGCATTTATTTCCAAACCTCGGGCAAGACAGACCTGTTTGGTCATACTCAAAACAAGATTCACAACCTTATGAACTATCTGCATAAAAAAATGAATGAAAAACAAATACTGAAAGGACAAGTATGGCCATGGTTGGGAATGGAGTATGGTACAGAATTTAAAGAAGCATTGACTTTGTCTCACATGACCCTGAGGTGAAGGGCTTCCTTACATTTTGTACCACCTAGCTGCTTCTGTTGTCTCACCATTGTCTTGACCCTGGGTTGGCTCACAAAGTAGAGCAGATACCATGGGCTGGGCAGAGGGTGATGTCTCAGTCAGGAAGGCATTTGTGGCTGTAAAATCTATAGCCACAAAATAGTGGAATCCTGAACTGGATCTTAACAGACATGTAAGATCACAAACTTAATGCAAGAAGAAGACTGGAATGGAAAAAAATGCTTACTCATTAGAATATGCCCAGGCAGGGATATTGGAAGGCAAGACACTTGGAAGAGAGCCAGCATATCAGATGAGACCATCCTAGACCAGCTAATAGCCAACTGACCATTAGGCATGTAAGTGGGCTCCAGATTAACCTAGAAGAACCAGCCAGCCAAATCCAGCCATGACCAGAAGAAATGCCCTGCCTTCTCACAGAGGCATAAGCAATATTATGCAGTTGTTGTGTTAAGCCACAGGGTTAGAATGGTTTTTAATATTGCATTATGGTGGCAATAGTTTTTGTGGGGGAAGAGATAGGATGCAGAAAGCATTCACATGGAGCTGCAGCCAAGGCAATAAGACAGAGGCAGTTCATTTGCAAAGAGAAACAGAGTATAAAGCCGAAGATGGAGAATGCATATAAAAAAGGAGTGGGAGAAGAGAAAGGCCAGAGGGAGACCAGTTAGAGAAGTAGGCTAAAGAAAAGGGAGCACAGTACAAGCCAAGGGAGAAAGTATCAAGGCATGGGAGGGAAACAGAGATGTGGAACAGAAAGAGACATGAAAACAAAGACTAGAAGAAAGTTAACAGATTTGATAAGAAAAAGCCACTTGAGGTCTGTTCCTTCATGACGCCCTGTCAGACTAAACAGAAGAGTGGCATCCAGTGTTGCTGGCATGCAGACAAGCAGTTCCTCCTCTACTTGGATAGAACATTAATATGAAGTTGATTATTATACTTAGATGTTTGTTAAACAATATTTAAGTTGGTTATGTGGTTATATGGCTATTCTGTTTCAATTCATTTCAAAAAATATTTATAGAGTATCTACTTGATAGAATCAAGAGAAATTACACATAAAGAAAGAAAAAATTTGAGTACTGTTTGTTGCCACTTTACATAAAACATCTAGACTTTGAGGGTATGTTTGAAATGGGTTGATGTAGGGCAAAAAGAGGTGACCCTTCAAAGGGATGGATGGTCTCCCTCCTTAGCAGCTGTAGGAGTTAGGTCTTAGCAGGATGCTGCAGTAGTTACTGGAGGAGCCCGGGGAAGAATGTGATGGATATTACAATGTGGTATTAAGATATGGATGCAGGATAACAGAGGGAGGTGTGAGACAGAGTCTGGAAATTTCCAAAGAGGTGTTCAAGAACTATTTGGACACCTGATCCTCAGTGAGATATAAAAAGGTCAATGGGGGCATTGAATAGGAGGGTCATTGGATAGAGTGATTGAAATGTGGCTTCTCTACTCCTCCCTTCCCACCTAAGTGGCTTAGGCATAGAGAGGAGTCTTTCACATAAAATCTAGTGAGAAGGATTTGAGTAAGAGACCATACAGAGAGCATGTGTCCCTCAGTCTGGGCCTGACTCATCCTTTGGGAGAGTGGAAGGGGTCTCTTTTAAGGCATGGCAGACAGAGATGTCATTAGACACTTCCCACATGTCCCTTTAAGAGTCCTCAGATATGGAATCCCCAAGTAAGGTGTTGGCTTGGCGTTGTTTTAAAAGGGATTCTACCCAAGAAGGTGGACTTCTCAGGCAAGAAGATTTTAGCCCAAAGAGATTATGATGTGGACTACTGGGAGCACAAGCTGAGAAGTGATTGAGGGCTAATAGGCTAGAGAGGGGCACAGCCTAATAGAAAGCCAGTCAGTCAGTGTAGACCAGTGTGAGTGTGCAGAACAAAGCAATCCATGTTCAACATCTATGAGGGCCAGAGAGAGCTAAGCCATCTTATACCAGCAGCAGACAAGCAGCCTCCTCATCCTCTTCCTCCCTTCATCCTTTGCAGCACGAGTGTGAGGGGCCTTGTTTAGCAAAGAGTGAGCTTGAACAAGTAAATGCTAGGCTAAAGAAAGGAATGAGCTTGACCACAGTCAGTCAACTCACCTAAGCAGACAACCTAATAGACTCTAATCAGATCAAGTCTGCAGTTTTGATGATTTGAGACTCTGTAATTTAGGGTGACTGTATGACTTTTCTCATCTAAGTGAGGTGCAGGCAAAGTATCACTCACACAGAAGAACATGGTTAAAAAATCAGTGGTAGACAAAAATCAAGTGAATTTTCAAAAGGTAGAAACAACCCGAAGTGTCCATTGAGTTGGATGGAGAATATACAAATAAAATGTGGTATGTGCATAGAGTGAAGTATCATTCTGCCCTAAGAAGAAATGAAATTTTGACATGTGTGATGCTATAGATGGATCTGGAAAACACCATGCTTAGCGAAATAACTTAGACACAAGAAAAATATTGTAGGAATCCACTTGCATCGAGTAGCTAAAACAGACTAATTTTTAGAGACAGAGAGTAGAATATAGGTTATCAGAGGCTTAGAAGAGGGAGGAGTAACAAGTCATTGTTTAACAGGTTTAGAGTTTCAGATTGGGAAGATGAAAAATTCCAGAGATAGATAGTGGTGATAATTTTACAACAAAGTGAATATAATTAATGACATTGAATTGCACATTTACGAATGGCTAAAATGATAAGTATTATGTTATATATATATTACCACAATAAAAACATCAAGTGGCTTTTGTGGTTAGATCCAGTGAATTCTTTGTGTTCAAAATAACTGTTTATAGCCATAGTGAGACTCTTTAATGCAATGGTCCACACAGTTTCCAGATGAGAAGCAGTGGATTTATTTAATTATTGTTATTTATCTTCTTCCCCTTAATAATGCTGGGTTGGACAGTCTGAAATAGATACAACCGTGACCTAGCTCTTGTCTTTAGGTAACTGGGTTAGTGCAGTTTGCCTTTTGTCTTGAGACTTGCAGGAAGGCTTTTTAAAAATTCAGTATGCAACACAGCTAATATAGTGCTTATTATTTGATAGTCATTCACTAAATCTTTCTTATTTTTATGATAATTGGAAGACTGACCAGAAAGATGATTTTTCAGAAAGTTTCTGACTGGTTGCACCTTACATGGTGGTTATGCCTTTTGCCTACTTGTAAAAGGATCTAGAATTATAATAAGTTGAGAAAAATAAAATAAGATTTCTTTTTTCTAAAACACAAATTACTATTATTAGAGTTGACTTCAAAAACTATATGAACTCACACACTCTGATACTCATATATATACACACATACATACACACGCTTGAATCCAGGATATTGATTTTGCTTTATGGGCTGCCCTCACTTGGCATGAATGTTTGAGCAAGCCCCAACATATTATCTGTGGGTGTTCCCTGTTCCTGTAGTTATTTGACCACACAAAAGGAAGATCTAGAGGAGATAATTGATTTAATGATAATCCAAATGATTAATCATTTTTCAGCTACAACTTAATATTAGAAGATTATCTTGTTTGATGCCTGTGTTGTAAATATATCTTCATTTGTGTTCAATCCTACACAACATCTATCTTTCTCTTGAATCTACAAATGTTCAACAGCAACCATCTATTTTCTATCTCCCAGGTTAATCATATGAAACCAAGGAATCATGCTGATTAAGTCATTTTATCCTTCTCAGATGGTATGCCTTCCAGAGCACCATTTCCAGAGGTGCCAAAGGAAATTCAAAATATGATATGGAGTCATGTGTCAACTACGATGTCCCTGTGCTGTGCTGTATCCAGGACAGTGTGGTGCCTGGACCACCAAGAACCTGCTATTAAGGTGGTGGGAAATAGGCTCAACAATTAGTTTTCTTTGATTCAGAACCCTTTATCTATTGAAATACACACTCTTTAACTCCAAGATTCCCACCTTTATTCATATCACTTATCCTTTCTAGGGGTTTTAGCTTCTTCTCTTTTGGGGTGGACTGAAAACATTTGAGCAATCAGATGATTTCACTGTACTTCAAGTCCTCACCTTAATGGAGTAACATGTTTTTGTCCCATCATTTACTCTGACTTTCAAGTTTATCTCTTCCAAGGACATGTTGCTCTGACGTAACGAGGGTAGGGTTGCCAGATTTAGCAAATTAAACAAAACAAAATTAGCTGAATTTTAGAGAAACAATGGATATGTTTTTAGCATGTCTCAAACATTGCATGGGATATCGGTATAGTAAAGAATTATTCATTGTTTATCTGCAGCTCAAATTTAATTGGGTAAATTTTATTTAACTCATTTGTTTGAAATTAGCTCATTTTATCTGGCAACCCCAACTGACAGCCAAGATGTAAGATATGCATGTGTACACAGATCACCTAAAAAACAGAAAGCTTAGGGGGCTTTCTTAAACATACAGGAGAAGATAATAGAGTATGGCATTGAACTTTGATCACTGCAGGCTGGTGAGGAGGTTTTAAAAAATTTTTTCTTGCAATCCTTTTAAGGACCTGGAGGAGTGTAAAATATCAGGCTCACCTTGCTAGTGGTTTGTCCAATCCTAAGAAACAATGGTAAAAGGGATCATTTACCTTTTTTTTTTTTTTCCCATGCAGGACTCACCTGCTTTTAGGACCAGGAGGGCTCCCTGGGGCATTGTTCTTCTCTGCTCCTTTTCCAAAGGAGAGCCCAGGTGTGTTAATTGCTGGGTGGCAGCTACACTAAATGTGAGTGGACGACAGCTGGGTGCTGGGCACACTCTGCAAGAGGTGGTTTGGATTTCCATTGCAGTCTGCATCATAATTCTGCACCCTTCCATCTGCACTAACTGTTGTTTTAGGTCTCAAGCAATTGGCTAGAGCTGAAAACATAAACACCTCCACGCGCTTGCCCTTATCATTTTCTTTTTATGTTGGTTTAGGAAATACACCTGAGAGACCAAATGTGCACAATGAATCCTGCAATTACCCACCATGGGCAGCCAGCAAATGCTCCAACAACAAAACACCCAAGAATGGATGGCTGTTGGCTTCTGGGACTTTCCTCGGATCTTCAGAGGCCCCAGATCTACATCTAAGACTCCGTCCTACTTCTGTCCTGGGGCAACTGACATCAGTACTGTCAAAGATAGGGAACCTTTCTTAGGAAGACTGTCTCCCGATTTATTTTGAGTAAATAAGTGATACTGGTTATACATCGTGTTGGGGAAACTATTTAATAAATGGAAAAAAGAAAGAGGCAGGGCATAGTGTGTTGTCTATAAAACATTTAATTGCAAAATTGTTTAAAGGAAAATTACAGTTTTTTCCTCCAGGTATGGCTTTGGCAGAAAAATCTCAAAGAAGCATTAAAAAGTGGAGATTGAGGGCGAAGATAGGGAGAGACATTCAAAAATACCACTAGCATTTCATACCTTTTGGGTTGAGCTTTTCACTCATTCAACAAATATTTATTGAGCACATTGTGTGTATTAGGCACCACTTTAGTGAGCAAAATAGATGAAAACACCTGTCCCATTTAAGATCTGAGCAAGACAGTTTTCAATAGAGGTTATAAGCTTGAACTGGGAGCCACACTACCTGGGTTTGTAATCCCAGTTCAGCAATTTACTAACTATGTGTCCTTAGGCAATCTATTTAACTTACTCGTGCCTCATTTTTCTCACTTGTCAAATGGGAATAATAACATCATGCCCTTCACAGGATTGCTGTGAAATGAAAATAATTATATTTCTTGCCTCATAGGGTTATTGTAGGGATTAAATCAGTTAATGTCTTTGAAGCACTTAAAACAATTCTTGGCACATACTGACGACTAAGGACATATTAGCTATTATTTGGAGGGGATGTTGTGTTGCTATTTAACACTAATGAATGTACTATCTGTGTGACCTTCTGCATAAATGACAAGGAAAGGAAAAAAAAACACCCCCAACATACTAGGGAGAAACTGGGCAGATATGATTTTATACTCATGCTCTCTCCCATAGATAGTAAATTACTTAAAATTTTGTTTTTATTTGTCATATTCTGCTTTGGTTCCAAAACATCAAGAATACTCTTCCTTTAAAAGTTATCAGACTATCAATAGTATGAGCTATCTATAGGAACATATAAAAGCATGTTCATCATCATTAACTAGAAATCAGAATTATTTTCTTGGGTGTGTTAAGTTGAATTAAGCTTGGCCTAAAGCTGTCTTCTTACATATTTTAAGTTTGACATAAAGGTGTCTCTTTACACAGTGAACTATAACCCAGTTTGATGTGTAAACAGACTGAAATCTCCTCTTGTAACAAGTAGCTGAGTCTCAGCCAATCACAGCAGCTAAGTCTCAGCCAATCACAGGGGACCAATTGCTTAACCGAGTTCAAATAAGGTAACCTCAGAGCTGTAACTAATTCAGCTGTTTCCCTACCGCATTTTCATTTTCTGTACATCACTTATCTTTTTCTGTTTATAAATGTTATCCAACCATGCAGCAGCCCTGGACTCTTTCTGAGTCTATTCTGGTTCTGGGGGCTGCCTAATTCACAAATTGTTCTTTTGCTTAATTAACTCTGTTAAATTTGGTTTACCTCACATTCTTCTTTTAGATAGCGTGGATAGATTGTTGTTCAAAACATTCTCTGTGCTCACCTGTGGTTTGTCTGTCACTCATCCTATACCTTCTGCTTGTCCTTCTGCCATGAGACTGGCAATACCTTGTCACAACTAATGTGCAGCCAGCAAGCAACAGAGGAAGAAATCAACCTCTGTAATTGCAAACCATTGAGACTGAGTAATTTATGGCCATAATCTAGCCTGTCTTTACTCATACATTGGCTCTGAAACTATCCACCTAACTCACTGTTTTCTCTTTCTTCTATGTAAATGATTGGTTTTTGTAAGTTGGTTGATTATTACAGAAAGATAAGATATTTCAGGTACTCAAAACTAAGGGTTGCGCCCCAAATAATCCTTATTTCCTTACTAGATTATTATGGACACATCACCTATGCATTTATTTAAGTTCATCATTGTTTTGGTTATTTACTTATTTAACAGAACTTTTGTTAGTTACTAGTTGATTCTGGGTTTGGGGCTGGAGGAAGCAGGTGGGCAGTTCAGCATAAGACAGGGCTCCTGTCCTCAAAGGTGCTTGTCAAAAGAGTGGAAAAATTTGTTTTAGAACATGTAGAGCTCAAAACACGTTGCTGTCCAAAGTAACACTGTATTCTATTTGTACCTCCCGGCTTAAACCTCAAACCCTGCCCTCTTGGTATAAGACTTTGTAAGTAGGTGTTGACTTAGTGGTGACCCTAATTTGTAGCCTTTAAAGGGTTAAAATCTAAGTCAGATTCTTTACGCCTTAGCTTTCCAGGCAAACTTGTACTGTTATTTACGTTAATCTCTCACTGACTGTCCTCTTCCTATTTCCTTGATAATGTTAGTTGCCCATTATGGGCTATTTGCACCTCAGTGGTTTTTCCTTTTTGGACAGATATCAAATGTAACCAAAATGCCTCCAGATTTTGACACCCTGACTTTACTGGTGAGGAAGATCATATTTTGTTTTGTTTGTTTGTTTTTCTTGAAGTTTCCTTCTAGTAAATATCCAGAGGATAAGTGATGCCAGTATATTTCTGATTTACGTTTGTGCCAGGCCAGAACTTTCTAGATAATAACTTTAATCTTCTACTTTTATTCCTTGCACTTGGAATTTTATATGCACTGGAGTCCAGAATACGGAAGTAAATTTTACTTAAACTTGAGCACATTACCACTTTTTTAAGGGTCTTGGGTACATCGCATATTTTTTAAAAAATTATAAAGATGTGGGGTACAAGTCAGGATTAGGTACATAAGTAGTTTATGTGCAGGTGAAGTTTGGGCCTCCAGCTGGTTCTCACTTCCCCTGGTTTAAGGTCAGCTACCCTTAGTGAAATTATGTCTCCCTCCCTTCCCCTGAGAGTATCCCCTGAGAGGGGTCAGTATTCTGCTGACCCCTCTTCTACAGTATTGTGATAAATTTTCAGGACCCACTTATAAGTGAGAAGATGTAGTATTCAGCTCTCTGTTTGTGTGATAGATCACTTAGTATGATAGACTCTAAATCCATCCAAGTTGCTGTGTAGTCCATAATTTTGTCCTTCTTTATGTCTGCATAGTATTCCATCATGTGTATGTACCACATATTCTTTATCCAGTCCACTTTTGATGGGCAACAGGGTTAGTTCCAGGTTTTTGCTATTGTGAATAGTGCTGCAATAAACATGCATGTGCAGGTATCTTTTTTTAGAATGATTTGAATTCTACCACGTATAATCCCAGGAGGGGGAATGTTGGGTTGCATGGAAGGTCAATTTCTAGTTCTTTTAAAAATCACCACCCTGTTTTCCATAGAAGCTAAACTAGTTTGCATTCCTACCAATAGTATAGAAGCATTCCCTTTATCTCCACATCCTCACCAGCATCTGTTGTTTTTTGTTTTATTAATGAAGGCCCTTCTTACAGGAGTTAGGTGGTGTCTCACTGTGGTTTTGATCTTCATTTCTCTGATGATTAGTGAGACTGAGCATTTTTTCATGTGTCTGTTGGCTGTTCATATGTCTTCTTTTGAGAAGTGTCTATTCTTGTCTTTTGCCCACTTTCTAATTGAGTTGTTTGTTTTTTTATTTTATGTGTGTTTGAGTTCCTTGTAGATCCTAGATGTTAGTCCTTTATCAGGCACACACAGTTAGCAAAATTTTTCCCCCATCTGTGAGCTGTCTTCCTGTTCTCTTGATGGTTTCTTCTGCTATGCTAAAGCTTTTCAGATTGATGAGGTCCCACTTGTCTATCTTACCTTTTATGACATATACTTTTTGGGTTATGGGCAAGAATTGGTTTTCTATTTCAATGTACATATGGGTGTCTCCTGCATTTTCTCAGAGTCTCTAAAGGTGATTATCAGAGATTACTATGCACACCTGTATGGAAACAAACTCAAAAACCTAAATGAAATGGAGGACTCTGACATCATACCACCTACCAAGGTTGAAATAAGAAATTGAAACCTTTAATAGACCAATAACAATCCAAGAAATTGACTTCATCATAAGAAAGCAATACACACACACACACACACACACACACACACACACACACACACACACACACACACACAAAGCCCTGGGCCAGATGGCTTCTCAACTGAATTCTACAAAATATTAAATTAAAAAAAAAAGGAGCTGACACCAATCCTATTGAAATTATTCTGAGCAATTGAGAAAGACGGAACACCTCTCAAAATCATTTTATGAAGCTAACATCACACTGATAACCAAACCTGGCAAAGACCCAACAAGAAAAGAGAACTAGGTCAATCTCCTTGATGAACATAGATGCCAAAATTCTCAACACGATTCTAGTAAATCGGATTCAACAACACATATCAAGAATCATCCACCATGACCAAGTAGGCTTCATTCCCAGAATGCAGGGCTGTTTCAACATGAGCAAGACTATAAATATAATTCCACACATCAACAGATGTAAAAACAAGAATCACACGATCATATCATTAGATGCAGAAAAAACTTTTGACCAAATTCAGCATCCCTTCTTGATAAAAATCCTTGAGCACCTAGACACAGAAGGAACATTCCTCAAAATAGTAAGAACCACCTATGATAAACCCACAGTCAAAATATTGTTCAATGGACAGAAGTTAGAAGCATATCCCCTGAAAACAGGAACAAGACAAGGTTGTCTACTCTCACCCCTCCTGTTCAGCATAGTGTTGGAAATCCTAGATAGAGCAATTAGGCGAAAGAAGGAAATCTGAGGTATCCTAATAGGAAAAGAGGAAGTCTAGTTATCCCTCTTTGCAGAGGATATGATCCTACACCTTGAAAACTCAAGGAACTCTGTCAAAACCTCCTTTCACTGATAAAATGACTTTGGAATAAGTCTCAGGGTACAAAATCAACATGCAAAATGCAGTTGCATTTCTATATACCAATGACAAACAGGCCGAGAACCAACTAAAAAGCACAATCCCATTCTCAATAGCCACAAAAAAAATAAAGTAAAATAAAATAAAAAAGAAATACCTTGGCATCTTCCCAGCCAGAGAAGTGAAAGACCTTTACAATGAAAACTACAAAACATTGCTCAAAGATATCAAAGAAGACACAAACAAATGGAAAAACCTTCCATGCTCATGGATTGGAAGAATCAATATTGTTAAGATGTCCATCCTACCCAAGGCCATCTACAGATTCAATGCAAAATCCATCAAATTACCAATTTCATTCTCCTCAGATATGGAGAAATTCATATGGAAACAAAAAAGAGCACAAATAGCCAAAACAATTCTCAGCCAAAGAAACAAAGCAGGAGGTACCACAATTCCAGACTTTAAACTTTACCATAAGGCTACATTAATCAAAACAACCTGGTACAAGAAAAGGCATATAGACCAATGGAACAGGATAGTGATTCCAGAAGCAAAAACTCAATCTGTCAACAAACTCATCTTTGACAAAGCCATCAATAGCAACCATTAGGGAGAAGAGGCTTCATTCAGCAAGTGGTGCTGGGTAAGCTGGCTGACTGCATGCAGAAGAATGAAACAGGACCCTACCTATCATTGTACACAAGTATCAACTCTAAATGGATCAAAGACCTAAATGCAAAGCATCACATATCTTAAAATTGCCAAATGACTCCTCTTTAATAAGTTCTAAAATCTTTTAAATAAACCTAAACTTTAAAATAACATCCAACATTTCTTGTAGAAGTGGAAAATGGAGTGCTGCATCTCAACCAAAGCAAAGACTAGACTTACAGAAGATATAAAATAATAACAAGAAATATTTTCTGCCTCTTTAGTAATCATATTTTCACTTGGATGGATGTTTCTTTATATGAACAGAAAATAAAATGAATGATCTTATTTATTCTAATTGTCAAATTAATAAGCTTTGGTAATGTTGAAAATATTTCTTTTGCAAAAATGAAAATTTAAAGTAAATTATGGAAAAACATTTAATGTTGATTTCAACATTCAACAGTGAAATGCATTAAGAAGCTATTAATTATATATTAGCTGCCATTGATTGACTTCCCTGCTTACATAGATTACCTGATTTAATTTTCACAACCTCATTTTTATCCGCATTACCGATGCAGATGAGAAAACTGTGACAAAAATTGACTAAATAATTTCCTTAGCCACATAGAATGTGTGGGAGCCATGATTTTAAACCGAGACAGTCTGGCTCCAAATTCTACACAAGTCATTATGGCATAATAGTACTCTAACTACACTTTACTTTTACTCTTTCTTCTTCTTCTTCTTTTTTTTTTTTTTTTTGAGAAAGCAGGATTTATTGAGAGGACAGAAAAGCTCCCACAGTAGGAGGGGACCCGAGAGGGTTGCCCTCTTTCTTACTATTCTTAATTCAATGATCAATTAAGATAGGAAAGAGAGATTTGTTTAGACAGGAATTCAGGTGTCATATGCTTTGTAGGTTAACATGGGGATCATTTGCTTCTGATTAATAGAAATATTTTCTCTAAAGTTCAGAAGGTTCATAGGAGTTAGTTCCCAAATTTTAATGTCTTTTTTGTCTCTACAATATACATAATTTATAAGGTGTTCAATTATACTACAAAGGAGTCATACATTTCCTTTGGAATTTTAAAAAGTATTTTTGAAAGATAATATAATCTGATCATGCCTAGGCCTGCATATGTCCTTGTCTTTATAGAAGGTAGAGTGCATTTGGGTCATTTTAGATTTTATTCAACGAGGAAGGTGTGATTTAGCAATTCACTAGATTGTCTGTGAAGTCATTCAAAATGATCATTAAGTCTTTCCTTCCTCAAAATACTCAGGCACTTTTTAGCCACTCATGCCATTACCATTGTGTAAATCCTAGATGACAACTATAGTCTTATCTTCCCTGACAGACTGTAAAATTTGGAGTGCAAAGGGGATAGCTCATTACTGCTATGGTGTCTTTAGAAGTTAAAAAGCTGTAGGGGCTCATTATGTTTTGTTGAGTTGTGTATCAGTGATCTGTTGCTATAATCATGCTGCAAATATCTCCCAAAAATCTGAGCGCATTTGACAATAAACATTTATCATTTTTTGTGGGTCTATGCTTCTGCTAGGCAATTCTTCTGATCTCAACAGAGCTGGGAGGTGGGGTGAATGGCTCTGCTCACATTGGCTGGGCTCTCTCATATGCTGGGGTCAGTTAGTTTAGGATAGCTTCAGAGGGATAGCCAAACTCTCCTCCATGTGGTCTCTCATTCTCCAGGATATTAGTCCAGGCAGGTTCACATGGAGGTGGCACAGAAGGCAGGTGGAAATGTAAATTTATCTCCAGATATCTAAGATTGGTACTAGCATATTGCCATCCTATTGACCAAAGCAAGTCACAAGGCCAGCCATGTGACTGGAGTGAGAAATAGATTTCATCTCTTGATTGGAAGAGATTCAAAGAGTATGTATACACGGAGGACTGAAGAATTGAAGTTAGTTTCAGAGTCAATTTGCAACAACTTGAGTAAGCATAAAACGATGATCAAAAATAAGTAGAGGCCTTAGATTATCCCCAGTTTCCCACTTGTAGGTACCAGAAGTGGTAAGAGGAAAGACAGGGGTGGAGCTGCTGGCTTAGGGTCCCTACCCTTTCCATGGCTGCTTGACCACGAACTAGTTATGTCATGTCCTTAGTCACTGTTTCTCCACTTTCCAGGGCTGTCATGGGAATCCAGTGGGACAATGCACATTGAATTGCTTTGTAAATTATAAATCTTAGTGCCATGTGTGAGCTGTCATTGCTGTTACTTTATTTGAGGTTGGGGAGCCTGCCTTCAATTTCACTAATTTGACAGATTCCTAAGAGCACCCACAGAAAATGTGTAAATCCCTATAAATAACATTTCTTTCACTGTACTCCAAGATTGGATCTGAGAATCACATCCTGAGACTCAAAGAAGTTTGCATTCAGTGGTGCAAGGCATCCCAGGAGCCTATTGGAAAAGCAGAGAGGTTTTAAACACGCTGCTCTGAAAGAGCACCCACCTTCTGGAACAGCAGACATTTGTTTCCTGTTTTGGGTGCCTTCCACACCAAAGAAGGGTGACACACTGAAAATCTGACTTCTGCATTTGTTTCTGCTGGAAAGGGTAACAAGCTCATCATGTCTAGATTTTGTGATATCGTGGTGCAATGGGACCTTCCTGTCTACTGCTGCCAGGGCTGATTTTACAGATTTGTGGAAGTGAGAAATAGGCTCTGATGGCAATGGTAAGAAGGCATTTTGGAGTATTGGATGGATGGATTTCCCCTCTCTTGTGGCACTCCTGGTGATTAAAATGGAGATGTGTTTTGCATAAATGACTTGTAAGGAGATTCTTGCATACCTCAGTGATCTGCTTGTGAGTCAAATGTGAAAGCAAATATTTAACACATTGAGAGAAATGACATTTAGGGAAAAAGAGACTCAAAGTGACTGAATATGTGTGGGGGACAGCCCACATTGTTTGGCCATGTATACTTAGTCATCAACTTATACGTCTGAGACAGATCTGTGGGCATTTGTTATGCCTAAAAACACGTGGGACCTCAAATTAAAAGACCTAGTGAGTATAATAGAGATGTCAGAGAGAATTTGTTGCTTCAGATTTTTATTTTCCAAAATGATTTATCACTGCATGTATAAATCCTAACTCAAAATTACCTTAAGTGTCATTACATATCGTATGAAACGTGCAAACCAGCAACATAGACCTCTTCCTTCTCTTTTTGGCATCGACACGAGCCACACACCATGTGAAGCACGACCTGCCATTCATTGAAGACCAAACCCCAGGCAAAGGTTCCACTGATTCTGCACATGCGATCGTTAATTCCTTTGAAATGGCACTGCTCCATTTGGACCGCTTTAAGCCAGATGGGGGGGGGGAATGATTCTTGACTTTTGTCTTCGGATCCTGCAAGCCACTTACCTTTTTCTGACTCCACATCCCACCTCTTTCTTTAGAAAGTGGGTAGAGATTAGATGGCGGCCTTGGAGGGACAGGTCCCTCCTTTTGTCTTACTTGAGCGCCCTCATGCTGTCAGAGCAGAATGGCTGAGGGCAGCTGGTGGGGGCTCTGGGGTGATCCCCAAACAGGACTGCCTGGCCAACAGCAGCAGCAATGTGGTGGTAGGAAAGACAGCGCTGTCCTTTTTTCATTAAGTATATTTATAAACATACTAAACATGAAACATTTTTTCGTTCTTCACAGTGATGGATGATTATATGTCTGTGAAATGTTTTCATTTATTTGGCGCCAGGGTAATCAAAATCAGTTGAAACTGTCCCACTGAAGGGAAAGAAAACAAGTAGGCGTGGGACGCCTATGCTCCCTCCCTCCTGCTCTTCAAGGGGAGAAACTGGCAGAAGGGCTCGCCTCGCAGAGGAGCCCGCTCTTCAGTTCCTAATCGCTCCCAGTCCTACTCATGGCTGCCATCCATGGAGGCTGCAGCTCTGCAGAGCTTTCAAAGCAATCGCCTCCACTCTGGAAGCAGTGTGGGAGCGTCGGGGCCAGTCTGTGCGTGACTCTGTTTAGGCTGAGAAAGAGCTGGTCCCAGAAAACCTTTGTGAATGAAACTCTCTTGCTTTCATGTCTGCCCTGGCCTGTGTTCTGGGTCAGCTGTTGTGAGCTCCAACATCCTGTTTAAACTGGTGTTTTCCACTACATACAGACAAAACTATTTCTATTATAAGCTCCTAATGGTTGTGCAAAGACAAGCAGTGGAGATTAGGTAGCAAAGAAGGGTTGACCTGATCGGGATAGAAATACAGGCAGTGGATGCCCGATTCCTTCTTTTGAGGGGGTTCTTTGGAGAGCTGCAGGGCTCAGATCTTTGTTTTACGAATGCAACATTAAGTTTGAAAGGCTACCTTTTCTGGTGAGTTTATCCATCCTAAACCACAAGATGGTTTTGCCTAACTTCTGATCATCTCTGTGCTTGAAGGTTTTCAATACAAATCTGTTTATGGGCATGAGAGTTAAGCCCCTCTGTGAATAAAAGTCAATTTTCCCGGTCTCTAATTATCACCTTTCAAGGAATTAATTTGAATACTGGAGTAGAGAAGGAACGTTCACTTGTCAGATGGATACAAGAACTTTTAAAAGTGAATTGAGAAGATTTCCTTTGGGCTGATTTCTTATTAAAATAAGCAGAGTTCTACCTGATGCATTCAAAGCAGACACAGAAAGAAATGAGCCTCACTGCCTGATTTCTCATTAACATAGTACATAAGAGCTTGGAGAGGGTGCTTGGGACTGTTCCTGGTCACTGTAGTTAATGGCCAAGTTTGACAGTCCATTTGTCTCATCTGAACTAGTGACACAACAAATGGAGTCAAAGTAATCCCTAGTGTTCCCAAAGTTCAATAAAATAGTAGTTCTATGGTAAAGAAGAACTAATAATGTACGATCAAGTTCTGAAATGGATAGACTGAAGTCAAACTCATGCTCATCAGACTCATACAAGGCGTTAGGAGAAGAAAGACTTAAAATGGATGATACCTACCAGCAGACACGCTGTGAATAAGCTTCCCTGCATGGCAAAAGAGCTGTACAGATGTGATACAGTTAACCTTGAAATGGATAGGTTGGCTTGGACTATCTGGACCAACTCAGTCACACGTATCCTTGAAAGTGGAATAGAGAGACATGGGTCAGTGTCAGAATGATATGACATGAGAAAAACTCGCCTGACATTTGCTGGCTTTGAAGGTAGAGGAGGGACCACAAGCCAAATAATGTGGGCCACCTATAATAGCTGAAAGAAGCCAGAAAATAGATTCCCCACCTAGAGTTTCCAGAAAGGAGTACAACCTTAATTTTACCCCATGAGATTTGTGTCAGATTTCTGTGTCAGTAGAATAAGTTTGCATTTTTTTAAGCTACTAAATTTGTGGTTATTTGTTACAGCAGGAATAGAAAACCAATACAATGAGAGTTCTGCCAGGGAATTTACCTGGTTTATTTTTTGAAGTGTGTGCAAAAGGGCTGAGTGACATTTTGTATTTTTCAGTCTTTTAAGGAGTGCAAAATATTATAGAACCTGACTGCTTGTAACTTCAAAAAAAATACAGAAAACATGGGCATGTGCTTCAGGAATTTTGAGCATATGTAACTTGACAAATAATAAGGAAAATTGAAATAAATCACCTCTCTCAAAGAAAGATAAAAATTGAATTATCATTCGACTTAGCAATCCTACTACTAGGGATCTACTCAAAGGAAAATAAATCATTATATAAGAAAGATACTTGCATGTGCATTGCAGCACTATTTATAATAGCAAAATCATGGAACCAACCTAAGTGTCTACCAATTCTTGACTAGATAAAGAAAGTATGGTCTGTGGTATGTTTGTTACATTATCTATGTAACAAACATGGAATACTATGCAGCCATAAAAAAGAACAAAATCATGTCCTTTGTAGCAACATGGATGAAGCTGGAGAATATGATCCTAAGTGAACTAACTCAGAAACAGAAAACCAAACACCACATGTTCTCACTTATATGCGGGAGCTAAATGGTCACAAAGATGGAAATCCTAGACATTGGGACACCAATAATGGGGGAGGAGGAGAGGGAGGCTGGGATTTAGAAATTACCTGTTGGGCACAATATTCACTCTACGGGAAATGGGTCACCTGAGACCCAATCCCCATCACAACACAATATATCTATGTAATCTATGTAACAAACATGCATGTGTACCCCCTGAATCTAAAATAAAAATGAAAAAAAACTCCTCTACCATGAAATAAAAAATCATCTCAGTTTTTGAGTGTGACCTTTCAGAACATAACCAAATCTAGCTTTAAGAAAATTATAATTGTATTTACAGAGTAAAAACCACTATCCTAGAGAAATACCCTGTATTAATTTCACAGTCTTTAGCTATAGAAAACTAGTGAACTAGGGTTCTTACATTTCTGACAGTGGAGTTACTGAACTCTTCATGTTAAGAAGGATAATTGCTTGATATACTTCACCTACAGGGGAGCAAAGATTTTACCTCTGCATTGGGTCAAGGCATGAAGTTAGTACTTGTAAGTAAGAATTCTGAATAAAAGTCATAACATTAAAAGCTTCCCTGCCTCATGTAGACACGGATATCTTTACTGTAGGGAGCAAGGATCAATGTTGACCATCAAGTAACGAATAAACTTTTATTTTTGTAAATTTCCATTTTTTGTGAACCTGGAGATGCCCAATTTCTAAAAGTAAACAGGGTGTAAACCTCAAATAATAGAGCACGTTGTTTGAGATATTTAAAATTATTTCTAGAAAGCTGGGGTAGTTTGAAAAAGGTAAGCCGGGCTCGGTGGCTCAGCCTGTAATTCCGTGCCTTCGGGAGGCTGAGGTGAGTGGATTGCCTGAGTCCGCGGGTTTGAGACCCGCCTGGGCAACTTGGCAAGACCTCATCTCTACAATAAATCAAAAATGAGCTGGGCGTGGTAGCGCGCGTCTGTAGTTCCAGCTACTTGGAAGTCTGAGGCGGAAGGATCGCCGGAGCCCAGTAGATCGAGGCTGCAGTGGCCGGGAGCGGCCACTGCACTCCAGTCTGGGCGACAGAGTGAGACTCCAACTGAAAAAAAAAGGAAAAGAAAAAGGCAAACACAGGTGTATAAAAAAATTTTCTATGTTCCATATTATCTTTCCATAATTCATAATTCAAACTCCAATGATTAAAAAATATATTGGTAGTACTTATAAAAGAACACATGATAAGGTGATTCTTTCATCCAAAGAAAGACTGTTTGAATAATTCTTGGGGTGGTGATCCTGATTTCCAGTGTTTGACTTTTCAATCACTTCGTGTAAAATCTGGTACTTCACTAAGAGAGGAACTGATTAATTCAGAAACAGGCAGCAACCAACTTCCCTTCAGTGAGATAAGATGACATCACCCCAAAGTCCAAGGCAGTATGCTAAATACAGTTTCAAAATAACCAATCACACTGGCTGAAACAAAGTGATCACAGCCAACCACAATCATCCATCCTCCATCATACAACCCCATTACCTCAGCCTTCAGAAAGAGTCAGGGTGAGCCAAGCCAGGGGCATCCAGCCAAGTCTTACACAAATCCCTAAGATACTTTTATCTCCGGATAAATAGATCATGTTAAGGACTTCTGTGACAGAAATGAATCCTATAGACAGTTTAACTTTGGTGTCTTTGTAGCTAATATTTTTCTTCATAGAGCCAATTGATTCATTTAGAATGAGCCTTTTCAATTTTTATAAACATTATTTTCATTTTAGTTAAAACCTTATCTAAAGTGGGAGCAAATTCTCAAATGTTTAATATGAACTGAGGAAAAAAGCCCCTTAGAGTTCAGTTTAATCTGTAGAATTTACTGTTTTTGTTTGCAAGCAGATTAAATATTTCAAAATTGTATGCTATATATATTTAAATATGTATACTTATTATAGATTTCAAAAGGCAATCAGTTATCATCTCCACTTGGCTGGTTCCTAATAGGTTCTGAGTCCTTCATTTCTGCCTCAGCTTCTTCTGGACTTAGCCATATTTACACGCACCTCCTTCCCTCATCTAGAATCCATCATTCTTACTGTAGAATAGTCAATTTTAAAAAATATGCACAAGATCTCACACACTCACACATGCACACAGTCACCTACATTCAGGACAAACTATATCATTTGTGAGGTCGTGTAGAGAATGAAAATGTGAGTTCCTGGATAAAAACGATTCAAAACTTTAAGATGTTGACCAAAAAGCATAAAGTCCTGAGCATAGGGGACCTGGGTGCTCTTGTAGGATGCATGCCCAAGAAGCCAGCCCTGACTACCTTAGTAATCATACTACACACATGCACCCCATAGGTACCTAGCAAAGAACATTCTTAGAGCAATTGAGCTTTTACTTGGTGCTAAAACTTTTCCTTTTAGCCTAATGCTCATTATTTATAATTAAGTCATGATATGTTAATAATGCATGCACTGCTTTTTTATACTAATATTTCTATAGCTTACGAAGCACATGCACATATTTTTTTCTCCTTTAATCATAAGAAGCTCTTATCATCCCCTATTTTGCAATATGCAAACAGGCTAAGTGGCTTATCCAAATCACATATCCAAAATATTTACTTGCAATAAGTATTTTTTCTGATTATAAGTATAATATAGAAAATTTGAAAAATATAAAGAAAAGACAATATTTATGACCCATAAAATATCAATTAGAGATGAACACTATTAAAGTTTTGGTATGTATTCTTCTGAGTTTATTTTTCTGTACATTTTTATGCAATAATTTATATAAGTTCTTCTATATTTTTAGATCTGAATTAAGATCATATTGTATATCTTTTTTTCACTTAGTGATATGATACAGGCCTTTTTCATATTATTAAACGTTCTTATGGAGCACTGTGTTTCATGTCTATCTAGTATTCTATCATGGGTGGTAAAGAATCAGTGTAGGAAAGAGTAAAAAAAAAAATCTGAAACAGTGAAAAGATGACATAATTAGTGCTAATCCCTTTTCATATCATAATTCTTTTACTCCAGATAAAGAGAAACAGACTGAGGCTCCAAGAGTTTAAATAATTCACTACAAGTTACACAACCATTAAAGCATTTGAACCTTCTAATCCACGCAAAGTCGAAGTTTGTATTTGATTCATTGTGCCATGATACTGATATGTAATTTATGACTTTACTCAGAAGGAAGGCCTTAGGGTTAGCACATTATGTAGAACCTTGGAGATTTTCAAGTCCTGGCAGTTTTTCTGTTTTTGGGAAAAGGTATCTAGGAGAGTTCACAGAACTGAGAGAGGCTCAGAGATAGACATGACAAGTAATAGGAACAACCTTTGGGCCAAAGAAGTGTCACTCCAGAAATTATTTCCTGGTTAATGGGAGGTTTATTTTTTGGCCACAGAGAGTTGAATTTGCACATTAGGGAAATCTAGCAAAGATGGTTATACACTTATGAAAAACAAATACAGGGTTGAGGATGAATTGGTTTCCATCTTTAAAAAACAGTAGCGATGAATTTCTAAGTTAAATGTCTATTGGACTGCCTTTTTATCCTCTAAGTGAGAATTCAGGACAATTTTAGATAAACAAATTATTAAAGCTTCCAGGAAAGTGATTTCCCTAGTGTAATACTTTTAACTTTCCATATTCAACCCCATCCCGTTTAATCAGCTAGTTTCTCATTGGAATTCTGAGTATTGAGTGGCTCATCCTAAAGGGATAGAAAAGATGCTGGCATAGACATTCAATCAGAAGAATTTCATGATGAGTAAAAACAGTTTGCTACCCCCTCTTCTTGACCACAACAGATTCCCCTAAAAAGAAAGGCAATCTGTGACTGAATTAGTTTACTGGAGGTGCTATAGCAAATTACTATATACTTGGTTATCTCAAGCAATAGATATTTATGCTCTCACAGTCCTGGAGACCAGAAGACGGAAATTAAGGTGTTGGTTGGGCCCTGCTCTCTTCAAAGGCTCAAGGGGAGAAGGCTTTCTTACTTCTTCCAGGTTCTGGTGGTTCTAGGTGTCCTTTCATTTGTCATTCTGATCTCTGCCTCTCTTCACAAAGCCTTCGTCTCTGTGTCTTTTCTTCTATTGCTTATAGGAACATTTGCCATCAGATTTAGAGCCTACCTGGATAATCCAGAATGACCTCATCTAAAGGTTCTTATTTCATTATATCTCAAAGATTTTTTTTCAAGTTAAGCCATGATTACAGGTTTTGGGGCTTAGGACACAAACGTATCTTTTTAGGGGCCATCATTCAGGCTATCACAGAGGGGAAAGCTTAGATGTTGATGTGCCCCTGAGAAAGTTCTGCTGATTTAGACCTTGGGCAGGGCCGTTCCTGGATAAAGTCTTGGGCAGAAAGGAAGAGCTTAAAGTCAAAATGTTGTTTGGATTGCAAAGGCAGGCTGGTCCTGGACTGTCTCTGAGATTTCTGTTCATCAGAATGATGTCTGTGGGCTTCTGAGAGGCATCAATGTAGTTAAGGGAGACAAAGTCAAGCCTAAAGAGACCTGGCAAAAAATACTGATTAATGAAAAAAAAAAAAGTGAACCGTAAAAACCTGGAGGGTGAGCAGAACCATTTTAGAAAGACTTCGAGTCCGGCTCTGCTCCCTGGATTTGAACTCAGAAATAAACTTCTTTCTACCAAAAAAAAAAAAAAAAGAAGGTGTAGTGTCAGGTGGGAAGAATGCCACCTCAGAAGATTTCTGCCTGGAGGTAGAAGATTTCCAAAGATCCAGGTCCCACTTACCCACCCATGTCTTGGCATGGCATAGCCCTGGGACTGCCCTTCAACTCTGGGCCAGAGGGCATTGCTGAATTGGAGGAGATGAGCTTCCATTCCCACTGAAAGAATAGGGAGTCAAAATCGAAACTGGAAATGTTACTTTTCTAACTATATTAGTCAAATTCTCCAGAGAAACAGAACCATTAGGAAATCATGCATACACACATGCATGCAATCACGCACACACAGTCATGCATTGCATAAATGATGCTTAGATCAATGACCGACCATGTATATGACAGTGGTCCCATAAAATTAAAATGGAACTGAAAGATTCCATCACCTATCATAGCTGTTGTAGCATCCTAGTGCAATAAAAACATGTAAAGAACTTTAAAACACATAACTCATGTGTTTGAGGTGATGCCGGTGTCAACAAATTTTAATAAGTAAATTTAGTGTAATCTGAGTATATAGTGTTTATGAAGTCTACAGTAATGGGCAGTAATGTCCTAAACCTTCACATTCACTCACCACTCACTGACACCCAGAGCAACTTCCAGTCTGCAAGCTTGACTCATGGTAAGTGCCTTATATAGGTGTACCATTTTAAAAATCATTTCTATACAATTCTTTTACTGTGCCTTCTCTATGTTTATATATACAAATACTTTTGTGTTATAATTGCCTACAGTATTCAGTACAGTAACATGCTACACAGGTGGGTAGCCTGGGAACAATGCTAGGGGTCCCCAAACCCTGGGTCTGTGGCCTGTTAGGAACCAGGCTGCACAGTAGGAGGTGAGCAACAGGCAAACAAGCAAAACTTCACCTGTATTTACAACTGCTCCCCATTGCTCCCTTCCATTACCAAGCCCGAGCTCCTTCTGCTGTCAGATCAGTGGCAACATTAGCTTCTCATATATTACAATGTAATAATAATAGAAGCAAAGTGCACACTAAAGGTAAAGCACTTGAATCATCCTGAAACTATCCCCCCTCCCCCACAACCTCATCCGTGGAAAATATCTTTTACAAAACCTGTCCCTGATGCCCAAAAGGTTGGGGACTGCTGGGCTATACCATCTAGCCTAAGTGTGTAGTAAGCTATACCATCTGGTTTTGTGTAAGTGCACTCTATGATGTTTGCATAATGACAAAACCGCCCAATGATGCATTTCTCAGGAAGTATTGCTTTTATTAAGCCACACATGATTGTATATATTTACAGACCTGCCAGACCAACAACTAACACTCTCTTGTGGGCCTCGCAGGTCTGAAATCTGTAGGGCAAGCTGAGGCTGGAAGTTCAGGTGAGAGGTGACGTTGCCGTTTTGACTCTGAATTCCCCGATGCAGTCGTCTGGAAACACAGACAGGGTGTCTATGGTGCAGTCATGTGGTTAATTCCTCCTCTTGGAGAAACTCAGTCTTTTCTTTAAGGTCTTCAGCTGATCTGCTGGGACCCACTCACATCATGGAGGATAATCTACTCAAAGTCTAGCGATTGTAAATGTTAATTTTGTCTAAACAATACTTACACTTCACAGCAACATCTAGACTGATGTTTACTAAACAACTGAGCAGCCGTGGCTCAGCCTGTAATCCTGCACCTTTGGGAGGCTGAGGTGAGTGGATTGCCTGAGCCCGCAGGCTCGAGACCCGCCTGGGCAGCAAGGCCTCATCTCTACAATAAATCAAAAAATCAGCCGGGTGTGGTAGCGCATGCCTGTAATTCCAGCTACTTGGAAGGCTGAGGTGAAAGGATCGCCGGAGCCCAGCAGGTCGAGGTTGCGGTGGCTAGAAGCGGCCACTGCACTCCAGTCTGGGCGACAGAGTGAGACTCCAACTCAAAAAAACAAAAAAACAAACAAAAAAAAACAACTGAGCATGGTCATTCTCAGGAAGTATTGTTTTCATTAAGCCACACATGACTGCATATATTTATGAACCTGCCAGACCCACAACTAACACTCTCTCCTGGGCCTTGCAAGTCTGAAATCTGGAGGGCAAGCTGTGAGGCTGGAAGTTCAGGTGAAAGTTGAGGTTGCTGTTTTGACTCTGAATTCCCTGGTGCAGCCGACTGGAAACACAGGCAGGGCCAAGTTAGTACGTAAAATTAACTGGGCCAGGTTAGTATGTAAAATTAACTGTCACAAATGCTGGAGTACATGAAGTTGAAATTCAGTCTCATTTCTGAGCACCAAGGCAATGCCTGGCATTGTACTCCACACCGGAAGTGCGAGGGTGAACAGTGGCCTCTGTCGGCATGGAGTCTACACTCAGACCAAACCACACGGCATACCTACATGGGTAGAGACTGTCACGAGAACACCGAGAGAGGCTTCATTTGCAGGCCTGGAGGACCTGGACGAACACCCCAGACCTGGAGGAAAATAGGGGTGAACTAAGGGAAGTAAAGGAGGCAGAGGAAGGAGGAGCTTCCCAGGCAGAGAGGAAGCATAGAGTATAAAAAAAGCATGAGGAGTTTAAGAAGCTGAAATAAAGTCCTGATGGTTGGAACATAGAGTATGAGGCTCATGGGCATGAAAAATTGTGGCCAGAGGGGTGAGCTTGGGTGCTGACTGTCCTATATCTCCTCAGAGATGTTGTAAGCCAGATGCTAACTCAAGGGCACTGGAGAGCCACCAAAGGCTGCTGAGCTGGGAGTGGCGTAATCACTTTTTCAGAAGAGAGCTCTGTTATTGGAGGTGGCGGTCAGGGCCTGCTGTTGAAAGCTCCTTGTGGGACGTGAATATGGCCAGGGTTAGGGTAATGATGAGGCAGATAGAACAATGCATTTAAGAGAGTGCAATGCAACCAAGATGGTCTTCATTCCATTTACAGATCACTGCTGGGGTCTGTATAAATCAACGGGCAGAAACAATAGTCACAGAAAGGGAAGAAAGGTAGAAACCAATGTGAAATGCTTTGGACCTCTGAACCTGCACAGGCCTGCTCACAGTCTCAGGAGAGCCCTTCTCCAACCCCAGATGCTGGAATCTTCCTGGCTTATCTCTCTTCAGCAGTCGTTGTCTTTCATTGAGAAGATGAAAATTCGAATGAACTGTAATTGAATGTTATTCAACCTTTCCATATTAAAGTGAACGTGAGATCAAATTGTCGTTTTTCCCAAACTTTATGTCATTTCGTATTAGATTACGTTCCTCATGCCAGGACATAGAGTTCATATGAACCCAAAATGGAAGGAATCTCCAAATGTTGCCAAGTCTATAATATGAAGAAAAGAAAAAAATCTAAGTGAGGTATATTTGAACGTGAACGAAAATGCCAGCTTTGCCTTGGCATCAGGATGAAGTGAACTTGGCCCGCACTTGGCATTTGGGCTGCTCATGTCCTGAACTACACCCCCCAGTTCTCCGAATTCTACCAAACCAGAAACATATTTTGCCAGACACTTCTCCCACTCACTTCCAATGTGTATGCCTTGGGTGGAATGGAATCCATATGTTTCTTATCCATTTACACTTAAATCATCAAAATGTTACTCAGTGATGCCTCTGTGATTTACAGATCTTTCAGTCTTTTTTTTTAATTTGAAAAAGGAAAATCATATTTTGTAAAGTGTAGACTTGAAACCACAAATTTGTACAATGAAAAAAAATATGCGTCTGCTGTTTTCTTTCTTTTTGCTTCCCAGCTTCAAAGGGGTATTGCCAACTTGCAAACACATGACTTACCAGAAATATCCACACCAGCCACATGGGCCTGAGTCTCCATTTCTTTCTCTCTTAGTACTGCCATAGTCCCCTATAATGGGAGAAGTGTGTGTGTGTGTGTGTGTGTGTGTGTGTGTGTGTGTGTGTGTGTGTGTGTGTGTCTCAGAGGAGAGAAAGAGAAAAAGGAAGAGAGAATAATCTAGAAATAAATTGTTACAAAGGAGAAAAAGAAAGGAAAATGCAAAGGGAAGGTGGAAGAGAAGGATTTTAAATTTTGGAATATATGGAAAATTGATATATTCAGAAACAGGGAAGAGAAAATATGCCTATCAGAAACAGTTTAAGGCAGCCAAGTATTTAATCATTCACTCATTAAAAAGATATTTGGGTCAACTCCCTCGGGTCCCCTCTCATTGTGGGAGCTTCTCTGTCTTCTCAATAAATCCTGCTTTCTCACCTTAAAAAAAAAAGGTATTTGTATAGTGCCTTTTATGGATCAGACTGTGGCAAAATAAAGAAGGATGCAAATTCTTTGACACTCTTTTTATCAGGAGGCTGGTTGCTATGGTTTGGATATTTGGCCTCTCCAAACCTCAGGTTGACATTTGATTCCTAACATTGGAGATGGGGCCTCCTGGGAGGTGTTTGGGTGATAGAAGTGGATCCCTCATGAATAAAGTCCTCCCTTGGTGGTGAATGAGTTTCCACTGTATTAACTCCTTTGAGAGCTGGTTGTTCAAAAGAGCCTGGGACTTCCCCTTTCTGTCTTTCCTCTTCTCTCACCACGTGATCTCTGCACATCCTCCCACTCATCAGCTCCCAATCACCAGATGCAAATGCTCAATCTTGAACTTTCCAGTCATCAGAACTGTGAGCCAAATAGACCTTTCCTTTCCTTTTTAAATAAATGACCCAGTCTCAGGTATTTCTTTATGCAACACAAAAGGGACTTAGACACTAGCTTAATTTTTCCTTCACTTCAGTCTAAACTGGTCTGTGGCTACTTTGGCCAATGGAGTTTGGTGCAAGTGATGCTATACTGATTCTGGACCTAGCTTTTAGGAGAGACTGGCACCTTTCACTTCAGTCTCTGAAACCTAGCCACCATATAGAGGCCAAGTGTAGACTCAGTCAACAGGCCCAGCTATATACTAGGATGACAGCCAACATCAGCCGCCAACCTTACAAGTATGCCATCTTGGATGTCCAGCCTGTTCAAGCCTTAAGATATAAAGATTGCATTAGCATTTAATTACCTCCTTCTTTGAAGCCAAAAAAATTGCTCTTTTGGAAAACCTTTGTAACATTAGTGGCCAGGAGTATTTTCTTATAGCATGGGGTCCTTAAGATGAATCTCCCAAGTTTCATGTCATCATTGGCATGCATAAAATGATGTACATTTTTCCAGGATGTGAATCTTTTCCTTTTAATAATTCTATCTCCAAGTAACAATCATTCTCTTAGAAGCTCTTCTCATTTTCACCAAGGTGATTCTATTCAAAACAACTTTGCCAATGTATCTGAATATGACACTTATACTTAACATCAAACTACTATTTGTCTCTTTATCTATTCATCCATCCATCTCAAGTCTCAAAATTCAAATATATCTCTTATATAATACACACATGTACATATTAGCACCTCATGTTTTAATTTTATAGTTTCTAAAATGAATTAATAGTTTAAATTATTTTAACCTTCAAGTTATTTTTCTGGAAACTAGCTTTGTTTTCTTCTTCAGATTCTTTTTCTTGACTTTTGCATAAATGTGGGGAGAATGTATGATATGACTGGCACGAAATATTGACATCCACCACCTATTCTTATATTTTTCTTTTTTTTCACTAGTTTTTGAACGATAATAACAGTTGCTATTTTTAAGTATTAATATGTGTCAGAAACTAATTGCCACATAAATGTTATCTCCTTTAATACTTATAACAACCTCTAGAAGTAGGTACTACTTTTTATTGTTTATTTCACTGTGCAGAAAGCAGAGACTTAGAAAAATTGAGATACTTGCTCGGGATCATGTAGATAATGTTAGAACCAGGATTTGAATCCAGATTTATCTTGTTAGATCATAATATCCTGACTTCCTGTCTTCTTGTGTATGCTGACTCATACATAGGAATGTATTTGGTCATTCATCCAGTCATCTCAAAAGTTCCTCAGACATCTTCTGTATTGAATAGTTTAGCTAAGCTATATTAGGTAAAGGACCAATAAAAATAACTAGAACATTCTTCATGTTCATAAGGAGATTTTCTGGGCAAGAATCTGAGTCTTGTTTAATTTTATCAGTAAAATGGGAGTGAAGATATTTCTCACCATCCTTAAGGTATGAATCAGGATGGGTGAGGTTATGATGCAGTGACAAACAACCCCACATTGTCAGTGATTTAAAACAAGACTGGTTTACTGCCCTCACTTTTTCTCTCCTGAAGCTTAGGTAGGCACTCTGTGCTGTGTCACCCTCATTTTCACTCTGAACTGTAGCACTGTCTAGACCATTAATGGTCACTATGACCAAAGCCAATGAGAGCTCCAGAGTTCTCAGTGGGGCAGTTTGCTTATACTCACAATGCATTGGCCAGAGCTTTTCTTATCCTACCACAGGAGAGCCAGGACAGGCAATCCTCTAGAAGACAGAAGTGCCAGAAGGGAGAAGAACCAGAATATTTGGAAGCCAGCACTAATGTCCCATATATATGGCAGTTTCAGTCTAATATTTTTTTAAAACGTTAATAGTAGAAAACTTTTTTTTTTAGAAATGGGGTCTCACTATGCACTGTTTTACCCAGGCTGGTCTCAAACTCCTGATTTCAAGTGATCTTCCTACCTCAGCCTCCTAAATTGATGAGATTACAGGTATGAGTCACCACACCCAGCCTAAAAACAGAAAACATTATATGACTGAAATATTATCAGTGTCATCAAACTCAGTTAAGACATGTGGTAATTTTAAGTCATTTCTTCAAATTCCTTTTTTCCAAACTATCCTAAAGGTGGGCAGAAAGGAGGAGGTATTTAATAGAAAGGCTACTATGATTTTTTTATTCTTTGTGTTTTCCATCTGTAAGACAGTGCTTCAGCTAACAACTCTGAAGGACTAGCTTGAAGGGGACAAACCCTGCTGTCCATGACAAAGAGAAAAAGCTGGGCAAAGTCTGCCTGCCCATGTGTACCCGTGTGTGCACACACATGCTCAATCTGAGTAAGGAGTTATTAAAATGGGCTAGATTTGAGGGCCTACTATATTAAAGAGAAAGGTTTTTCCATGTGGAGAGCTTGCCATCCTATGCCCTATGCTGACCTTCCCCTAAGGTTCTTCTTTGTTCTTACCCTGAGACCGAATGGGCACGACAAGCATCACTCAGTGGCAAAGAGGAAGAGAATCTGAGCAGAGCATTTGCTAGCCTCATGGACCCGAGGAGACAAAATGGATGTTCAGCCCTGCTAAGGCAACCAGAACTTGGGGTGGGGGGCAAAATTCCAGAGGAAAGAGAAGCACAGAGATGTGCTGAGCAGACTTTTTTCCTAAAGATTTTGGCTGATTCTTAAATTGTTCAGGCTGAGAGGTAGAGAAGCTGAATAGAAATCAGTTGCTGAGAAGCCAAAAAAATTGATGGAGAATTCTTAGATATTTAATGATATTGGGGTGAAAAACTGTGGTTCAGGACTTGCGAAGAGAGATGAGCCTAGTTAACAACCTAGTTAGAACCCTGAAGTGCAGTCAGTCCTTCATCTCCATGGGTTTCACATTTATGGATTCAACCAACTTTGGATCAAAAATATTCAGGGGAAAAAAAATAAGATGTTTGTGTTTGTACTGAACATACACAGACTTTTTTCTGTCGTTATTTCCTAAACAATACAACAACCATTTACATAGCATTTACATTGTATTAGAAATTATAATTAATCTAGGGATGATTTACGCATACAAGAGAATGTATGAAGGTTATATGAAAACACTATATTATTTTTTAAAAGGGACTTGAGCATCTGTGGATTTTGGTGTCCATGGGGGTGGTCCTGTACTATATTTCAGGAGCAAAGGCACGCCAGAAATTAGATAAAGCCTCATGAAGACTAAAATCCAATTTCAAACCAACTCAATTTCTGGTTTGATTAAGGAAACTGCTTCTATGTTAGCCATCTCCAAGAAGTCAAAGAAAATCCTTTTTGAAGTTATATAAAATCATCCAGAAATTTTACTTTTTTTTCCCATGAATAATGTTTAGGATTTCATAAAAATCAAGCATACCAATAAACAGGAACAAAAGAGAGAAAAAAAGTTTAAAAATTTTTTAAAAATCTGAATTAACTGTGAAATAAATGTGATTACTAGTAGATTACACAGCTGCAGAACAGATTAGCTATCTAGAACAGAGGTCAGTAAAAAAATAAGTCCAAACTGTAGTAAGGAGGAAGTAAAAAGGACATAAATAAAGAAAAATAAACAAAAGACAATTGATAAATAATTTTCACGAATTAGAAAACTCAGTATTATAAAAATAGCAATTTTTCCCCAGTTGAACTTTTGATTTAATACAGTTTAAGTGAAAGTCACAATGTGTCTGTATTTTTGTGTGTGAAAATTGAGAAGCTGATATTAACGTATATGTAGAGATGCAAATGTTTAAGAAGAGCCTAGTCTGCTTCCAAGAAAAACAAAGTTAGAGAACTTAAATAACCAGGCTCCAAGATTCATTATAAAGCTGTAATTACTGAGATGATGCAGTATCAGTGCAAAGGCACACAATGTAAATTAATATAACCCCTTTTGGAATAATTAATGGGAAAAAAGGAAAAAAAAAGGTAAAAAAGAAACAAACACATTCAGTGGAAAAAGGATGGTCTTTTAAATATTCACAAGGATAACCACATTGAAAAAATGAATTTCAACCCCTTCCTCATTCCATACATATGTCTGAATGTGAATGATTAAACTAAAAAACTTCTAGAAGATAACATAAGGTAATTTCTTCATTGCCTTCATGAGCTAGGTAAAGATTCTTAACTAGTGTGCAAAAAACATTAACTGTTACAGGAAACTTGATTCACTAAATCACATGAAAGTTAAGAATCAGCTGGGCTCGGCGGCTCAGCCTGTAATCCCGCGCCTATGGGAGGCAGAGGTGAGTGGATTGCCTGAGCCCGCGGGTTCGAGACCCACCTGGGCAACTTAGTGAGACCTCATCTCTACAATAAATCAAAAAATCAGCCGGGCGTGGTAGCACATGCCTGTAATTCCGGCTATTCGGAAGGCTGAGGCGGAAGGATCACCGGAGCCCAGCAGGTCCAGGCTGCGTTGGCCGGGAGTGGCCACTGCACTCCAGTCTGGGCGGCAGAGTGAGACTCCAACTCAAAAAAAAAAAAAGAAAGTTAAGAACTTCTGTTCATCACCTAACACCATTAAATGGATGAAAGTGCATGCCACAGAAGGTGAGTAGATATTTGTAATACATGTATTTGACAAAGGGCCCGTGGAAAACCAAAAAGAAAAGATAGACAGTCAAATAGGAAAAAGTTTTGAACTGGCACTTGGAAAAAAGAAACTATTTAACTGGCCCAAAAGCATAGGTAAAGATATTCAACCTCAGTTGAATAAGGCAAATGCAAATTAAAATTAATAGTGGAATAGCATTACTCATCTGCCAGAATGACTAAAACTAAACAAACAAAACTGACAACACTAATGTTATTAAGGATGAGAAGTTATTGGAATTCTCACTTTCCTACATTGTGGGTGGGAGTATAAATTAGTATTTCTTCGGAAAATATTTGGGAGTATTTACTAAAGTTAAATGTACACATACCCTTAAACTGGAAATTGCACTCTTGGTTTATATGTAACGGAATTGCTGATATGTGCAGCAAATGCCATGTATAAGAATACTCATAGCAGTACTATTCTTTTTTTTGAGGGGTGGGACTTAAACAGAATAGCCTCAAACGTCTGCAAGTAGTAAAATGAGTAAATTGTGTATTTGTGCAATGGAATGTCACATAGCAATATAAATGAATTGTTGCTAAGCAACATGGATGAATATTATAAATCAAATATTGACAGAAAGGTGCAGATACAATAAAAAGCACAAACTCTGTGATTTCACTTATATAAAGTTCAACAAAAGGTAAATTTAATATGTATTGAGGGTAGTCAGGGAGTAGAAAGAGGTAGCCGGGGAAGCCCAAAGGAAGCTTTTGGGGTGCTGATAGTGTTTTATTTCCTTATCTGTACAGTGGCTATATGTGCCCATTCATTTATTGTGAAAAAGAATAAGTTTTTACAGTTAGAATCTGAACGTGTGTTATAAATCAATAATAATATTCATTTAAACACACTATAAATTCTACAGAATAAAGCAATCTAACAATTGAAAAGCATCACTCTTGTCAAAGAATCCTTACAATGCTGGATATTTTGTAATAATTTGATTTCAATATTGTTGTAGTTGAATCCTTTTTCAAGACAGAAAAGTATAAGATGATCATGTAAATGTTTCCTGTGATGTGACCAATAATTGCAGAATAAACATGGAAAATAAAACAATACTTATGATTCTTTTGTATTTGTATTTTGATTTAGCTCTTTGTTGCATGTAAATGCAGAAACTAGAAAAAAATATTTGTTGGCTTTCAAGGAAAAGTTATTTGAACAGTGGAATCAATTTCTTTTTTTTTTTATTTGCAAAGATAGGTTTATTGTTTATCTTTTCCTCATTATTTGTGATCATTTTCTGGCTTAATAGTACATTTAACCATGATTATAATTAGTATTTTAACATATATCTAAGAGGCAGAGATAACTACAAGTATTTGATATATGAGATAAGTCTATTTAACCATCATATAATATACATTTTTTCCAGCAGATTTTTTGTTAATGTAAAATGGAATAAATGTAAAATATATGGTATACATAGTAAATTCTAGCTTTATTAAATTTAAATTGTAAAACATATACTTGGAACACAAAGATTGTTCTTTATATCATCCAATAAACAATGTTGATTGATACAGTTAATGTTTGCTATTAAATTTGACTTTGCTTACACAAGGATATTTTAATATGATACACTGCCATTACTTTATAACATGTGAGAAAATTGCATATTAAATATTCCTTAGAACATAGGATAGAATTTAAGTTCTGAATCTCTCTGACATATTATAATTAAGTGATGATTCTTTCTATGTTGATTTAGTTTGTCTAAGATTAGTTATCAGTAATCTCTTTACTACTTGTTTTTGCTTGCTCTGGAAATATTAGGTTGAGTCATATGAACTGACACACAAAATGTAGCAATGTTTCAACCAATGTATATTAAACCTTTTACCATGACATTTAATTACTTGCCTAATGCTATGTATCTTGTTACTCTTTTTACTTCTAATAAGAAAAGGTATTCTACCCTAGGTATGGTGTATTTCTGCATATTGGAAATAAAGGAACATTGATTAGGCGTTGGTAGTTGGAATCAACTTAAAATGTTTTTTCATTGTGTCTTTCTGTATTTTGTCATATAATAAAATAATAAGAATGAGGTTTATCCTTTATAATTTTATGACATTAGTGTTTACAGCACACAGTCTCACTTTAATTATTCTCTTCTTTATTAAAAATTGAGGCAATTCAATGTTGATTCATCCCCAATAACTTTGTAAAGTAAGATTGGAAAAAATGACTCTACTTCCTTTTAAGATGAGAAAACTGTGATGCAGTGGGTGTTAACCTATTTGTCCAAGATCACACATCTAGTAAAGTACAGACCAAGGGCCAGGGATGTTGTGACATGGATTGGTGTCAATTTTTTTCCACTCAGTTCATATTTTCCTCCTTTCTACCTTGATTCAGGTTGAGAAAGTTTAGGCTCATCAGTTTCTGATCAGCCTTTGCAGAGCTGAAAGAGTAGCAAGAAGGAAAATTATGTAATATGACTAAGATGAGTTGAAAAGGCTGGAGATTGGGATTGAGGCAAGATTGGGTCCCCAATTTCCACAATCAAACCATAAGGCAAGAAATGCAAAAAAGATAGTTACCTTCCCATAGTTTTATTGATTAAAAAAACCTCAGAAAATAGCATGTAAGTAGAACAAGATACTGAATATGTAGTGTCAAGATGACACATTTATTTCTTAAAAGGTTCCATTGTTTTATGAAACCAAAACTTAAAATCTCCTATTATCTTTCCGCCTTCCTGCTAGTCCTGTTTTTCTGGGATATTACTAGTAGAGCTGCCTTGTGAAAATGTTGGTTTTCTGGGTTTTCTGAGGAGTATGAGAAGGAGAAAGATTATTTGAAGGAGACTTCAACTCTGCATAGAATCTGAAGCAAGTCAGCAAAGATCTCTCAGGTTCTCAAATGTCTGATCCCTGTGGCCTTGACTCACTGTCTTTGCCCAAATCTGAACCTCTAATTCTCTGTTTCCATCTCAGAGCTCCCTGTCTACTCCTTAAAAAGAATAGAACATAGTATGTGTGTAAATCACATACTCCCTTGAATACAGAGACATGGTGATCACACAACGAACTGGTTGGTGTGTTTTTGGGTTCATTTTTGAAATAATTTGGGCTTATTCTCCATGAGTGCAAAAAAGTAATTTGACCAATTAGGCCTTTCTCCTTCTCTTTCCCTACCCAATTGGTCCTTCCTCTCTGTGATTTCTGTTTCTTACTGTCATCTATTGTATTTAGAGACCAGAATTCACCTATATCCTGTCTTCAACACCTGCCATTTTCCCACTAGCTTCTGTCTCTGGAATGGGAATTTTTCTCCAGAATCCAGCGGAGTCTTTCCCTCCTCTATATTCTTTCTAGTTCATGTCCACTTTGATAAGCCTCCGGGGGATAAGGTCTGCATGCACAACCATGTAAGCTGCTGCCAGGTTCTGACCTCATAAATGGGACTCTGAGACGACTCACTGGAACCCTCTTTGCCAGAGTCCTGTTGTCTGTATCAGTACTGATGGCAAGGAGCAGAAAGCAATAGTGGCTCAAGGACTTTATGGAAGAGATTATCTTCCACAATAAGATGGTTAATAAAGTAGATGATTTCACCTTTGGTGCAGTGGATGACTTGTGTCATGAAGGACCCAGGCTGTTTTGGAACTTCTTTCTGATTTTTGACCAGTTGACTTTTTGTCTTCATATTTGTCACCTCATGGTCATAAGACGGTTAACAATGTTCTGGATGACACATTGTCATTCCAGCTACCCAAACAGGAAGGAAGGAGCTGACATAAAATGCATTATCCTAAGAAACTCTCTTTTGATTCAAAAAGTGAAGGTCCTTCAATATACTTCCCTTTATGTCTCACTGTAGAGAACCAAGACAAGTTCTCATCTCTTGCTGATCACTGGCAAAGGAGATTAGAATTTCCATTGCTCATGCAGGCCAATCAGAATTCATCCTAACTTCAGGATAGGCCTGGCTTCCTGGGGTTAAAGGGACTTTCTCTTCAACATTTTGAACACAAAGTTGGGAGGAAATAGCGATGGGGTAATCATGGAACTATAAGACCAATCTGAAATATGGAACCCAGGCACTCTTCCCATAGAAGATAGGTTCAACTCTCAATATTCTTACCTGCCTTTGACTACTTCCCAGGCTAAGTACAAAATAAATCTGGAGTGCATGCATGCATCATGCATACATCATGCATGAACAAATGGACACAAGGATGAGTCAATCAGTGAATGTGTGGGTGATTACATGCATGCCTTTCTCCCTTACTCATGACACACTTCCCAGAACCTTTTTCTTTATTCTGGTAATTGCCTCTATGAAGGGACTACTTTGAGTTCCATTGTCACATCTGGTCATGTATTTTAGCATTCTGCCTTTCCTATTTATAATTATAAACTCTTGGATTTTCAGGAAGTCTGTCCTTTTTCTTAAGCAGGCTTTTCCTTATCAAATCCTTTGTTCCCTGCTCTACTCTAATGTTTCTTATTTTTTAAAGTCAGGTTTATTAAAGTATAATTACATATAGCAAAATTCACCATTTTTAGGTATATGGTTGGAGGAATTTTGACAAACAACTATTAAGTCACCACTATCAACAAATCCTCTTTATCCATCCCCTTTGCTCCCTATTTCTTATTGCTTCTTGGCAGTCAATCCTCTCCTACTGCCCTTGAGAACCACTAATGTGACTTCTGTTCTTATTGCTTTGCCTTTTCCATAACGTCATTTAAATGAAATAATTCAGCAAGTAGCCTTTTGATTCTACCTTCTTCCATCTAGCATAGTACTGTGCTACTCATCCTTGTTGTGGAGTGTATCAGTATTTGTTTCTTTTTATTGTTGAGTATTTTGTTGTGTGGATGTGTCACAATTTGTTTATTCACTTGCCAGCTGATGGATATTTGTATTGTTTCCAGTTTTTGGCTATTATGGATAATGATGCCATGAACACTCACCAACAAGTTTTTGTGCTGATATGTTTTTACTTCTCTTGGGTGAAACTAGGAGTGGAATTACTGGGTCATATGGTAAGTTTATGTTTGTCCTTTTAAGAAAATGCCAAACTCTTTGCAAACTAGCTATTCCATTTTCTCTTCCCACCAGAAAACTTAAGAGATTCCAGGCTTGTCACATACTTGCTAACACTTGTATTTGTCTGTCCTTTTTATTATAGCCATCTTTGTGGATGTGATGTGGTATTTCATTGTGGTTATTTTGTGTTTCTTTAATGATGTTGATCATCTTCCTATGTTGCATATCCCCTCTGGTGAGACGTCTATTCAAATCCCTTGCTTAATTTTATTTTTGAGTTGTAGTCTCACTCTATCGTCTTGGCTAGAGTACAGTGGCATGCTCACAGCCACCCCAGCATTGACCTGCTGGGCTCAGGCGATCCTTCTGCCTCAGCCTTCCAAGTAGACAGAACTATAGGCACATACTACCACACCTGGCTATTTATTTAGTTATTGTAGAGATGAGGCCTTGCCAAGTTGGCTAGGCTGTTCTTGAACCTATGGACTCAGGCAATACTCTCCCAAAGTGCTGGAATTACAGGCTTGAGTCATTGCGCCCGGCCACTTGCTTAGTTTTAAATTGGGTTGTTTGTCTTCTAGTTGTGAGCTGAAAGAAATCCTTATATATTTGAAGACAATTCTTCTTGTCAAATATATGATTTGCAAATATTTCTCCCAATCTGTGGCATGTCCTTCTATTTTCTTCATAGTGTCTTTTGAATCATAGAAGTTTTACATTTTGATTGGGGAAGAGGGCTCTGGCTGGGTTATGTCTCTCTCTCTCTCCATGTCATTTGCAATTCTACCAAGAGCTGCATCTCCCCTGTGATTCTAGCCCCTGGGCTCTGGTTATTCCACTGATATCCTTTTTTCTCCTAATGGTGAAGTGACTTCTTTTTGCTTATCTGTAGGTAGCCTGGTCTTCCTGTTAGATATTCCTCTCTACCGACAATTCTAACTAATACAATATTGCTGCCAGATATAGTGTCTTAAAACTCTCTTTTGTTATATTCATCATGCCCACATTCACTTATTAGACTCCAAAGACTTTGTAATAATCAAACACTAGATAAACCACTGTATTACTCTTTTGCATACCTTCCTCTACCATGAAATACTCTCACCTTTAGCAATGCATACTCCACTGTTAGTTAACTTTAAACTCACTTTCTTCTTCTGGACTTTGTGCTACTCACGGTTCTTATCCCCAGACAGCAGCTCCATAACTAAGTGACTTGCATCATACAACAGGAGTCTACTGCTCACCTGCTTACATTTTGATGACAATGTAAGAAATGTCAAGGTATGTCCAAATGGAGAAAAGATCATTTTTAGACTCAGCCTTGTTGGCCAATGGCTTGTCCTCCAAGAGGAATTTAAGATGGTCCTTCCATCATCAGAGCATAGGCTTCTGCTGTGGGCAGAAATATCTGCAGAACTTGAGTGCTCACAGCAAAATGTGGCATGAGATGTGACTACCATGTGAAGCTTCTGTGCTATTCTGGCTTCATCTATTATCTTCCCACATACTCTGTCCACTCATCCCAATATCTGTACACACATAAACACACATGTGCACGCACACATGCACTCACATACTTTTTCTCTCCTCTGCCTAAAAATTGCTATTTATTCACTATGGTCTGAATGTTTGTGTCTCCTCAAAATTCATGTATTGAAATCCTAACCCTTAAGGAGAAGCTTTTGGGAAGTGATTCACTCATGAGGGCAGAGCTTTTAAGATTAGTACTCTTATAAAAGAAATTTCAGCTGGGCTCGGTGGCTCAGCCTGTAATCCCGTGCCTTTGGGAGGCTGAGGTGAGTGGATTGCCGGAGCCCGCGGATTCGAGACCCGCCTGGGCAAATTGGCAAGACCTCATCTCTACAATAAATCAAAAATTACCCGGGCGTGGTAGCACGCGCCTGTAGTTCCAGCTACTTGGAAGGCTGAGGCGGAAGGATCACCGGAGCCCAGCAGGTCGAGGTTGCGGTGACCGGGAGCGGCCACTGCACTCCAGTCTGGGTGACAGAGTGAGACTCCAACTAAAAAAAAAAAAAAAAAAAGAAATTTCAGAGAAACTATTGCCCTTTGCACTACACAAGGACACAGTAACAAGGCACCATCTTGTGAACCAGGAAACAGTCCCTCACCAGACACCAAATCTGCTGGTGCCTTGATCTTGGACTTTCCATCTCACAACTGTGAGAAATGCGTTTCTGTCATTTATAAACGGACTGGCTTATAGTCTTTTGTTATAGTAACCCAGACTAAGACATCATTCCTGAGACCTCAGCTTATTTGTTTTCCTTCTGAGAAGTTTTTTTGTGGTTCTTACCAGCAGAATTAATGGGCTCCTCCCGGGCTCCTACAAGAATATGGGCATATTCCTCATAGGCACCTGTGTACATTGAACATAATATGCTTTTTGTGTGTCTGTCTCCCCCACTAGACAGGCAGTTTTGTTAGGGGTGGGACCAGGTCATGCCCCCTTTCATCTTCAGGGCTGGCACAGACTGCTCTTAGCAGCACGTTTGTTGAGTGAATGCAATCCCTTTCAGTTTGATATACTTTTTCATGCAGAAATGAGGTGGTGGTGGGGAAAAAGCAATGTTTAAAATCTGAACTTGATTTTGTAATGATTATTATCTAATTTCTGTAGAAATATAAAGTGAACCAGGTCATAGTAGCCTATTTCAGTGCATCTTTTGGACCAGGGAAATAATTTTCCAATCGTTTGCAGCTTGTTCTATTGTTTCCACTAGTCATTTGAACCTTTTCCTACCCTTCAACATAGGTATGTCATGATTGCTGCCCTCCAAAGTTTATTTTGAGCAAATGCTTTTTGTTTTCTGGAGCTTTCCGCGGTGGTCATAGAAAAGGCTTTAATTAAGAGATTCTAAATTCTAGAAAACTCTTCCCATGGTTATTACATACATAATTCTGAATAATGTTATCAGACTTGTCTTTCTACAGTCCTATTTAACTGCTTCCTTCAGTTCTGTAGTAGCCATTGCAATGCCAACCAAGGAATCATCTTTGTGTTCAGTTAAGCCTTCAGACTCATAAGTTTTTACAGGATATGCTTGATACTCATTTTTTCTGAATACGTAGGACAGGAGCTGCAGTTTGCCAACCTGGCAGCATCTAGCATTCCTCTCAGTGGAAGTTCTTACAGCAGTCATTTACACAGCAGGGAGATAAACCCACATAGGACTCCTTTGAGATTTATCCTGGCTTCAAAGCTTTATATCACCAAAGTGCACCAACCTATCTTGCAACTTCTCTAGAAGTGTAACCCCTTCTAAGGGCCCCTTAAGTGTTATGTCTAATTATAAGAGTCACCACACTCTTGCAATTCATCTTCAGGGAAGTCCCCAAACAGGGTGCCCTAATTGGGCTTATTTGCAGTTTCCACCAATCCAGACGTGAGTTACCTAATAGAGTCACTTATATGATAATAAATGTTATCATAATGAATGCCATGAAATGTAACATAGTTGACATTTCAATCTTATCGGGTACCAGGAGAACAGAGCTAATCAAAGGTCGGATTCTGACATAGAAGGCACGAAGTTTGATTAAACTTTGCCCACAGGTATGTAACACAAATCCAAATTTCTTAGTACAGCATTCAAGGACATCTACAGTCATAGGACTAGGGACTTTTCCAGGTTTTTTTTAACTCTGCCCCCTCATCTTAAGCATTAGTTACATCTAATCATCTCTATCTGGAAACACATTGCTCAAATGTCTTACCCTAAAAGTTTCCCCCCTTATAATGTTTCCTCCCCTGACATTTTTTTTCTCTCTCTTTCCCAACTCATATTTCCTTGTGAAGTTCCATACCAAATGTGACTTTTTCTGCTAAATGTTCTCTGACAGGACTTTCCAGGCAGATTTCGCCATTCTCAAATCTCTGCTCCCACTGTATTTTATTATTTCAATTGAAAAAAGACAGAAAGAGACAGATGGTGTCACCTTTAATTTGTTCCTCTTATCAGTAAAACTGGTAGCCCCCAGACCACAGGGAAGTCTTTATCTTTATGTTTTGCACCTAGTTGAGTGTGGGCACATTGCTGATACTTCATAAATGTTATTGACAATTTCTTGGAATCGTATTGATTCCAATAATTGTGCTCCTAGAAAATGTCTGAACCATTTTAAAGGTGAAAAAGTCTGAGTTTAGAATATTTCATAAAGGTTTATAATACTGGCAAGTACTTCTTGAGTATTTAATTTATGACTTCAGTTTATGTTTCCCTGGTGAATTTTCATCATACCCCATGGGTAAATGCTACTATATAGGATGGTAGAATCTGTTCTGTTACTTTTCTTTCAGAAAATTCTATTTTTTTAAGCAGATGTGGTTTTATTTTATTTGAATGGTGTTGTTGAGTTGGTATTCATAGGAAGCAGGAAAAGGAATTGCTTGTAGCCATTCATTTATACATTCAAGTATTTATAGAACCTCCTTTTGAACTTTATTCTGTGAAATAGACTATGATAACACTTTCTTCATTGCTTCAGTCTTAGATTGTAATGTATTTGTCTTACTGGCCTAAAATCCAGCTCAGATCTAAGGAAATCCATTTTCTAATACCTTGGGATAGTAATATCCTGGGTGAAGAGTACATAGGGAGATAATCAGTTAAGTAAAAGGTTAGACTGAAGTGTTCTCCTCCCTTTGCTATCTACACACCTGAGAATACCTAACTCCAATCTAAAATTATCAACCACAGGTTTATAGATTTAATGATTCTGGTGGACCAGCCTATCGCCAAAGAGTTTTTAGGCCTAGGGTTGGAGGCAACAGGTGTTGGTCATTCCTGGAGGAATAATAATTTTGAGGTGACTTTGCATTTTTGGAGTAAGGATTGAACACGTTGAGAATTTTTAGACTATGTTTAATTGTCCATCCATAGCCTCCATCTGTCTGTCTAGCTGTCTGTCTGTCCATCTGTCTGTCTGTCTGTCTCTCTCTCTCTCTCATCTCCTTTTATCATCTCATTTGGGGTGATTCTTAACATGGATATAGAGTAAACCTTCTGGTGTGTTTTAATTCTGGAGTCCCCAGGGTGACTTTTGTTCCTCGGGGACTGTGGTTTATGCTGATGGTCATGGTGACCACGTGGCTGTGGAGACAGAAAGAGATAGAGAAGATTATAATGCACTTTATCATTATGACACTCCATCTTGTTCCTCACTGCATGTCACGAGTGCATGGTGATCCCATTGCCTCAAAATGTTCTTTTACAGGTAATTTGCACTTTTGGTTTAGCTGAAGACTAAACTATAATATTTGGGGTTTAAAAAAAAACAGGTTGTGTAACCCTCTTGGGTCCCCTTCCGTTCTGGAAGATTTTCTGTCCTCTTAATAAATCCTACTTTCTTAAAACAACAACAACAACAACAAAAACCCCAAAACCCAGGTCACCACTAGGACATTTTGCTCTGATTGTAAACAAACCTCTTCTATATACAGGAATGTAAAAATCTGACCTAATAACATGATACTATGAAAGAAAAAAGTATAGTTCATATGTTTGTGTTAAATTAAAAGATGTACTTATTACACTTTTACAGTTTTTGTTGTGATTTTATATAAAGTAGGGAATCCAGTATCACAAGCAGTGTTTTATTTTATTAGCCTCCTTCTTCAGGACTATCGAATAGCTTAATTCCAGGGATGAAACCATTTATCTTTACAGAACTCACCTGAGGAAAATGTTTAATTTAATATTCACAAGTGTCAAGTCACAAAATTAATGATGCCATAGTTGAACTCTGCCTATCCCAAATGCAACATGTTATAAAATAGCATTATATACATGTCTAGTGTGCAGAGCATAAGAGTGAAAATACATCTTCCTGAGCTGTAGATGGTTAATGTAAGAGTTCCTAACAAATATGGTTACTAACTGGTGTGTTTTTCAGTGTGTTGGGTGGAGTTATACAAAGACCACAGAGTTGAAGTGGAACTGAGTGGTCCCCCATCCCTCCAGCTTTGTTAAACAAGAGAAAGATGCTCATAATACCTCAGTTCAAGTATAATGAGGTCACCTCCTATCACAGCCGTTTCATCTCAATGTTGACTCAGAATGCTTCCACTTAAGTCCAACGCCCAATCATCCCCAAAGATTCTGCTAAGTCACATCTCCCCATCTTGCTCTATACTCCCTCAGAGTTTTATTCTCAATACATCTGAGGTCCTCCCAAACCATTGGATTCTCTATTTTCATTCAACCCATCAGGATCCACTTGGCTTTACTTCCCTCTTTATCCAGCCCGAGCTCCTTGGTTTTTAGGGCAAGTCAGTTTTCACTGGAAATCCCTCATACCCCTTGTCTAACTGTCACTCAGGCCTGGCAAAAGGTCATCTGGGAACCCATCCATCATTGGTCGTCTCAGCTTTCAAGACTGGTGGCATAGTTGGAGAAAGTCACTAAGCTTTCAAGACTGGTGGCATAGTTGGAGAAAGTTGGAGCATAGTTGGAGAAAGTCACTAAGATCCTCCAACCAGGCATGCCAAGACACTCACATGACTATTCCAAATCTCTGCTTCTTTTCTCCATGCCTTTGCCTCACCACCGAATTTCTGTCTCACAGCAGATTACCTGGCCTTCAAGGACAACCAGAGAAGCCCCTCAGCTTCCTGCCTGAAATGCCCAGATGAATGCCCAGACCTATCTTTAATTCCTGCTACTAGTTTCAGCTCTCTCCCACCAATTCCATCAGCTGCTCTCTGGACTGCTTTCTTCCTCACTTCCTCCAGACCTTGTTCTTTCAACCATCTTCTCTGTCTGCGGTATCCCCACATCTCCCACTCTAGTAGGTCCTTCCCCTTGTATGGAAGCTAGTTTAAGTGACCCCCCCACACATACAAACACACATAGCAATGATTTTAAAAATATATATTTCCACTTAACACTCCTTTCCATATACACAATGGTATATTATGTAGCCATAAAGAAGAGCAAACATATGGACTTTGCAGCAACTTGGATGGATTTAGAGTCTAACATACTCGGCGATCTATCCCAGAAATAAAGAACAAAATGCCACATGCTCTCATACATAAGTGGACCTTAAACAATTGTCATAATACTATAAGAAAGTGGGAAACTGCCAGAGGAGGGGGGCACACCTCATCAACAAGGGTACTTGCATAATGAACATTTATATACCTGACCCTGAATTGTACCCTGCATCTTTAAAATTAAAAATTAGAAAATAAATAAATAGATAAATATTCATGTGTGTATCACTAATTTGAAAAAAAAATTTCCTCCCAACACTCTTTTCTTGACATCCTCAATCCCATTGATTTCTAACTCCCTCTGCTCCAGAAATATTCTCCCAGTGTCACACCCTGGAACCTGAAATGACCTGGAATTCTTTCTCGACAAACGTGCACTCAGAGATCCCTCTTTCTGCCCACAATATTTTATTATTCTTTATTCTAATCCTATATGCCTACCACACTTGATCTTTTGGAGACTCTGTTTGTCCTTAATCTCTTGCTGCGTTCATTTCTATCACTTAGTAGATCACAATCCATTCCTTCAACCTCTGTCTTATCTACATCTTTTTCAAACATTCTCATTGTTCTACCATACTCACTGGAAAATCCCATTTCTGGATAATAATATGCATCCACCTTTCCTACACCTGGACTACTGGTGAAACACATACCATGAAAGCTCAAGCCCTGCACAGCCATAGTCTCCAGATTGACAAGGGAAACTCAACTCTGCCCAAATCTCCTCTCAAAAGTCCTATGATACATCCTTTTTCCATTCCCCTAAATTGTTGTTTCTCTACGGTCTTTGAATCTCCCTTGGGACTCTCTCTCCTCACCCTTTTAGGGAATTTTTACTTTCTTAATACTCCAAGAAATGAAAACCACACAAAGTAACAACTTCAGAGTTCTGCTCCAAGCTATGACTACAGGTGGATCCACTTTTAGAACCCTGAAATTTCTACTGAGAAGATGGAGAAACTGATGCCCACCTCACACAGTTAATGTCCCCATGTGGTCTCCAGCTCCTGTCTCCTACTTGCTTCCTACAGGATCTTGTCTTATTAACTACCTCCTCACTATCTTTAATTTCTAAATGCTTTGGTTCTATTGTCTCTTTCCTCTAAGTATATAACTATATAACTTGCACCAAAAAAAATAAAAAAGAAGAACAAAACACAACATTCATATTTTATCTTTTATCTTCCTATACTGTCCACCTTTTCCTTTGCTTCCATCATGATAGGCAAACTTTTGGCACTAATGGCTTCCTCTACCTCATCTCATAGACCCTCTAGGACCTTGTTTTTCTTCCACAACACTACCAAAACCACCTTTAAATCACTAGGACTTTCCTATAAGCATGCACACCTGTTTCATATTATTCAACTTATGCAGGCACCCTGTTGATGGAAATTCTCCTTTCCTTGGATTCCTACAAAGGTCTGACAATTAAGTTTGTGAACTTGTCACTGTGTGCTTATGCCAGCAGCACTGTACAAACAACTTGGTAAGGTTTCATAACCTTGGCATATCATTGTCTCACAGCTGTATTCATGTCAATATGTGATGGTGTCTTACTGAATGGCTTTCATTATTGCTTTCGCATGTTTTTGCATGCCATCACGAGAATGTCAGAGCTTGAATTAGAGCAACAAACATTAAGTTAGCTGTTAAACTTGGCAAGAGTGGACGTGAAATCAGGGACACGTTAGTACAAGCGTATGGGGACAATGCCATGAAGAAAATGATAGTGTACAAGTGGGTTAAACATTTTTCTGAGGGGAGAGAAAGCGTCATTGATGAAGAGAGGTCAGGGCGGCCAGTAACGAGCATAACTGACAAAAACATTGTAAAAATTCATTGAATCATGCGTCAAAATCATCAGCTGACTTTGAGAAGCATAACAGACTAAATAAACATCGATTGAGAAACAGGAACATCTTAACTGAAAATCTTGGCATGAGAAAGGTGAGTGCAAAAATGATCCAGAAGGAGATGTTGCATCATGACAATGCACCAGCTTACACAGCACTGTCTGTGAGGGGGTTTTTAGCCAGTAAACAAATAACTGTATTGGAACACCCTCACTATTCCCCTGATCTGGCTCACAATGACTTTTTCCTTTACCTGAAGATAAAGGAAATATTGAAAGGAAGACATTTTGATGACATTTGGAAGAATGGGTAATATGATGACAGCCCTGATGGCCATTCCAGAAAAAAAGTTCCAAAACTGCTTTGATGACTGGACTAGGTGCTGGCATCTATGCATAGCATTCCGAGAAGAGTACTTTGAAGGTGACCTTGGTGATATTCAGCGATGAGGTATTTAGCCCTTTTTCTAGGATGAGTTTGTGAACTTAATTGTCAGGACTCATATGATAGTTTTCTCCATGTTATATCTCCCTCCACTTCTGCCTATTTCTTCTCACTTTCCTCAACCCCCTTCTTCTTCATGTCTCTAAACTGTGTTTCTCAACCCAAGGCCCCTATCAGAGTCTGCAAAACCTACCTCTACTGTCTTCTCTTCGAAGTACTTCCTTAAGGAAACCCCTTAACAAATTGAACTCACTCATTTAGAGTTCACTCATTGACACTGTGGAAACTGACCATCCTGATGCATAATTGTGTTACTTTTTATGCTTTCCTTATCTGGCCTGTGAGCTCTTCATGAGCAAGGTCATGGCCCCATGTCTGGTGGTGGCTTACAGAGAAGAAAGTCAGTTAGTAATTGTTTAATTTAACTGTGTTGAGCCTTTCTCTCTGGTGTCTGTTTACATTATATATAAACTGCCCTTACAGAAGATCACTCCTGCCCTTGTTCTTTTTCATGACTCTCATTTTAGGTCTTAGCATATTTTGCAAACCTCTTCAAAGCACAAGGCTTCCTGACACTATTTCTTACTCTCGTTATGTCCATCCTTCTTCATTTTTGTTTTTTGTACAAGTGTTTATACATCTGACTTCACCAGAGAATTTCCTGTTTGGCCACCTCTTTTAGAACACTTCTCCATTTTCTTCCCAGTTGGGATTATGTTATTAACAAGTACATTCTATTCCTCTCTAGGCAACCTACTGTTTCATTCTCAAGTCTTAGAATTCCACCAGTCTTTGTTCTAAACTTTCAGAACTCTGCCTTTTCAAAAGCTGGTTACCCACCTGACAATACCCAACTTACACATCACTGGCTGTGGAATCCTCTAGAACAACCTGCTCCTTTTTACTCCAGGGCCCCCATTACTTCCTTGTTGGTTAGAATAGATCCAGAAAAGCAGTTCTGCATCACTTCCTCTTTGGACCTAAGTCAATTTCTTGCAGCTGTCCCCACCAGCCGGCCCCTCTGTCTGCCGTCACCCAACCTCTCTCTCTCAGCATCTGTGCTGTTTGATCCATGTCTGGAAAACATCAGCACTTCCTCCAACTGGATGGGTGGTCTCCAGCAGTGTCCCACTCTCCCTCGTGCCTTTAATCTTCAACCTAACTCTCTCCTGCACAATTCCACCATCCCGGTCACATATTTCACTTCAGGTGTACATGACTTTGACTGGCTTAACTATTGATCCTGTTTCTTTTGAACAAGGCACTTTCTAGACCTCGGTGTCCTAGTTAAGAACCTGTTTCCTTAAATCACGGTAAAGGAAAGTAGTGGTGCCTACCTTTCTGCATTAAAATGCAATGCACATTTTATTTAACTATATCTTATGCCTACCAACTTGGTGTGTAGACATAAGCACTGATTCTATGCTTCTGGCAAATTATTCTTGGTTTTGAATTACTTGGCACCAGTAGTATTATTTTCTCTGTTTTCTACATAAACCTTCTCAATATTTATTTGCTTTTACACTTTTTTGCAGAACATAGCTTTGGTTATTTTTATTCTTTATTATTTAATTTTAACTTCTATAAATGTTTTTATTTCTTATTCTTTTTTTGTGGAACAGAGTTTTGGATTTTTTTGTATTATTTAGTTTTAACTTTATAAAGGTTTTATTTTTTATTTCTTATTCTATCTTTGCAGAACAAAATTAATTGTTACTAATTATTAGAACATGACAATTTTATTGCTATTATTATTTGAACATTATTATGTGAACACTTTGGGAGGTTATCTTTATGCATACGTAATTTCTAAGAATCCATATTTCAGTATAATAATCTGTGACACAGAAAATTCTATTCTGAGGATAATCACGGCAGTAGCCTAGCAACAGTTGCTATCATTCATTCAATAAATATTAATGAAGCATCTTTCATGCGATAAGAACCCTGCTATATATGCTGGGGAGAAAATAGGGAGATATACTTAAACTGTACCTAGCCCTGTGTAATCTGCTGTCTAGGAAGGCATATACAATTTGCATAAACAAAAATAAAAATTAGGCCCCATGGCACAGCCATGGCAGAGACAATTGGCTACACACCACCACCCAATCTCTCTCTAGGTGTTTGGTGGCAGATGTCCTGAGTTAGCTGGACTCATGGATGTTCAGTCAGAGACACAGAGGCCTCACCCCTTCCTAATCAAGAGAGTGCCTTCTATTTAATAGGTACAACTATAGCACCCCTTGACTGCTAGCCACTTTTCTAAGTCCCTTACCTATACTAGCTCATTGTATCCTCTTGAGAATTTTTGAGAAAAATTCTGTTGTTATCTTGCTTTTCCAGATGGGAAGACTGAGGAGCAGAGGGGTTGAACATTTAGTGTAAGGTCACACATCCCTTAAGAGAATAAGCTGAGATACAAATCCAATTGATCCAGCTTCAGAGTCAATGTTTTTCACCATGACACCAGGTTCCCTGTGCATATGTATGGATTTATATGTCTTTGCATAACTCATGTGTGTGTGCATATGAGCTATGCATATAAGCACATACCTGAAAATTGTGTGTGTGTGTGTGTGTGTGTGTGTATGTGTGTGTGTGTGTATACAGAGGTCAACTGTCTCACCAGTCCTTCAGTTTAATGCTGTGGATTCATGCCTGCCTTGCTCTATAAAATCAAATCTGTGAACATCTAAGCTTCTTGATCAAAAGTATAGATGGTTCTTAACAAATTAATCTCTGTCACGGCAGCGGGGGTTATTCAATTATACATGATCCCAATGTTAAAAGAATATTTGATCACTCATCTGATGTCTTTAACTACTGTGCAAACAGGGCCATGGTGCTGTTTTAGGCACCCCAAAAAAGTTGAAATTGAAATACAACTATAACCATGATCATTTTAGGAAGATGTTTGGCTTACTGCTGTTGAGTCACTTACACCATTCTGCTGAGAATAAATCTAGAAAACATCTTTCCTACCACCTGATCTTCATTTGGTGGCTGGCCAAGCTGAGCTGGTCTTCATTGTTGACTTCAGCAAGGCCTAACTGCTGGCAGATAAGTAAGAGCACATGGCATGTGCAAGATAAGAACCCACAGTCTGACATCAATGTGAATACCAAGGCCCTTCTGAGTGATCTTCTGAGAAAAGCACTGTTATCATCAGCATTGTTCACACTTATTAACAACTTTCCTTGAATGGGGTTTTCAGCATGTTTGTTCCTTTAACTCTGAATTATCTACCGGTTAAGAAACCCTTTATGAAGTCCTACAACAGTTGTGTGAGTTGGTTGCGCTCAAAGCCGTTTCCGGCTGTTGTCAATGCAGCAGGAAGGGGCAAGGATAAAGGATTATTTAGGGCCTATGCCTGGGTAGGCACTGCCTGCAACCAGTCCTGCGCCACACACCAGATAAGTGCCATCAGCCAAGGCTTTTGGAAAAAACCTATGACAAGCTTTCCAGAGATGTGCCAGGTCTAATGTCATGCCAGTAGAGAGTAATTAAGAAGTTATGGAACATGCGGTTTGCCATTTCATTTTCCATCTCCCCCTTCCCACTTTAAAGTGTCAACATACAAAAGGCTCCTCAGTCACTGACAAAGTACCTAACAGTCTATGGGTTATTCTGATTCCAGTATATTGAATTCTTGGTTTGAACCCTACTGGAAATTACACCACATAGCTAGAGCTTTGCAAAGTCGGATACCATCATAACTTCTCTGCCACTCTCCAGCCTACCAATGTGCCTGGTACAGTCATGTTCCATACGTAAGTGTTAAAGAGGATGTTAATTGCCACCACTTGTTGCCATCCACTGATGTATGCTTGAGATTAATCTGACTGTGATTCTCATAGATGTCCTGGAATGTGAAAAGAGCTATGTTGAGGAATTAATGGTAAATATTGGGAATGGAGAGAGAGAAAAGCTCTGTGATAAATTTTCCATTTCGATGATCAGGAAAAGGTGGATAAAGTATCATGATTTGCATTTTCAGTCTCTGGAGCAAGTTTTCTTACTTCCATTGGTTCATTTTCTCATTTATTCTTTCACAGACTGTGGAGTGAGACAGGCCAAAGCTGAATCCATCCTATTATGCACCGGAAGTGTGCCATCTGGCACATCTCTAGTGTTGCTAAATCTCAATATTCTGCCAAAGTTTCAATTAAATCATTCAGTCAAGAGATATTTTTCACACCTTCTAGGTTCCAGGCATAGCAGAGTATAAATAAGAGAGACATAGGCCTTACTCTTGTGGAGCAGTTGAACATAGAAATATCAAATTAGAACATAGATCTGAAGAAATGTGGAATACTGTACTTAGAGACAACATGATGGAAAATATGAAATAGTAAATGAAAATGACTAGTCAAAAAACATTTAAAAATTTTTTTGACATTTTGTAGAGACGGGGTTTTGCTATGTTGCCCAGGCTGGTCTTGAACTCCTGGACTCAAGCAATCCTCCCAGCTTGGCCTCCCAAATGCTGGAATTACAGTTGTGAGCCACTGTGCCTGGCCAAGTTGAAATTTTAAAAAGGGAGAAAGGAAGATTAGACAGAGAAAAAATGTTTGATGATAAAATGTTGATGATTTTTCAAATACAGTAAAAGGCATACTTCTCAGATTCAGAGGAGACAGTATATCTCAAGTAGAATAAATAAAATAAAATTTGCTCCCAGATGTATTTTAGTGACATTATAGAATACCAAAGATGATGGAATAACTTAAAAATAACCACAGAGAAAAGGCTGATATAAAAAGGAATATTAATCAGATGAATAACAGAAGTCTCAATAATAATAGATGACCAGTAACATGAAGGAAAGTTATGAGGGAATTACTTCATCCAGCTAAGCTATCTTTCCAGAATTAAGTTGAACATTTTCATACTATAAGATGTAAGAAATGTTACCTCTAAGGAATCTTCATAAAATGAGCTTCTAAAAAGATATACTTCAAAGAAAAAGGACATAAATACAAAATAAATATCTCAGGTCCCAGATATTCTCAAGAGCAAAGAATAATATGTAACTGTGTGGATAAATCAAAATATATTTTGACTGTGTAAATCAATAATAATAATAATAATAATAAATTATATGATAGAAAACACTGTGGAACTAAAACCTAGTTAATAAAGTAGTTGTAATGCTTCCTCAGGTGGGAGAAAGATGGCCTTGGGTATAGGACAGATAAGGAGAGAAGGACATTAGAAAACATTTTAGACCAAGTATTAATAAAACCTGGGAGCCTGTTGCAGTGCCTCCCACCTGTAATCCAAGCACTTTGGAAGGCTGAGGTCAGAGGATCACTTAAGGACAGGAGTTTGAAACCAGCCTGGGCAACATAGCAAAACCTTATCTCTACAAAATAACAATAACAATAACAATACAAACCTGGAGATTGAAGATAAAGGTAAAGAAGAAGGAAAATTCAGGGATGTTAGAAGCTGTTTTCTTGGGCACATTAACCTGTCAGAATCTCAGTCTTTATATCTGAATAATGAATGGATTGGACTGTGTAACATATAATGATTTTTTTCTGTTATATCAAGAGTTTAATATGTGTCACTATTAGTACTTGCTCATATTGAGGAGGTATTTTGTTTTACTTCTGAGCCACACAAAGATTACCAGGGCACATTCTAAGTACCAAACAAGCTTAAAATACAGTGAGAGAAAGATAGTATATCAAGAAGTCTATTTCAAGCTAGAGTATGATCCATGCTCCAAGAGAAAGAGCAAACATTGTTATGGAAAAACAGAAGGAGATGATTTTGCAGTGAAATCTGGGGAAGATTTTCAGAAAAGATCAAACTGGTTCCTGAGGAATCCTTAGCATTTAAAGATGTATAGTTATTATTTTAGTAACGTATACTTGTAGAAAATTTGAAAAATTCATAGAGTGTTAAGAAAGAGAATAAAATTACTGAAAATCTTACGAAGAAATAACCACAGACAACAGTCTGTTAGCGTCTTTTTAGACTTTTCCAAATCTGTTTTTTATTTTCATATCTAACATCTAAATCGTGATTATTGCATATAGTGCCATGAAATTTTATGTGTCTGTAAAATTTTTAAAGCTCTAGAGGGTTTCATTGTATGGATGTCTCATAGCATAGTAAATCAATCCTTGATGACTAGACATTTAGTTCCCAGTCATTCACTATTACAGTGGTGTTGACATACATTTTGTTCACTTATCTAACCACCTTCTTAATATTTAAAATTGCAATTTTGATAGGGCATCTTAAGCATAATTTTTGAGATGTATTGTTGGATCCTGTTTGCTAGAATCTTGTTGAGAATTTTAGCATATATGTCCATCAAGCATATATGTCCATTGGCTTGTAGATCTCTTTCTTTGTTGAATCTTTACCCAGTTTGGGGATCAATGTGATATCAGCTTCATAAAATGATTTGGGGAGTATTTCCTCTTTCTCAATTGCCTAGAATACTTTCAATAGGACTGGTATCAGCTCCTCCTTGTATGTTTTGTAGAATTCTGCTGGAAAGCCATCTTGTCCAGGGCTTTTTTTTTTTTTTTTTTTGTAAGTAGTTTGCTTATGACATAGTTGAGTTTCTGTGATTTTATTGGTATTTTTATGGTTTCATTTTCTTCATGTTTCAACCTGGGGAGTTTATATGATGTCAGAAAGTCCGCCATTTCATTAAGATTTTCAAGTTTGTTTCCATACAAGTGTACATAGTAATCTCTGATAATCTTTTGTATTTCTTCGAGGTCAGTGGTGACTTAATTTTTTGCATTTCTGATTGTGATTGCTTGGGCTTTTTCTCTCTTTTTCTTGGTCAATCTTGTTTTTCTTTTCAAAGAACCACCTTTTTGTTTCATTGATTTTTTGTATTTTTTTTCTTCTGTGTCTCAAATTTGGGCTTCTATTTTGGTGATCTGGATTCTTCTGTTAAAGTTAGGGTTTTGGTGGTCTTGTTTTTCCAATTTCCTTAGGTGATTTGTTAGGCTGTGATTTGTTATCTTTGTTGACCCAGGAGTTGTTTAGCATCATGATGTTTAGTGTCCATGTCTTTGTGGGTTTGGGGGGAACTTTGTTGGTGTTGATATTTATTTTTATTCCACTAAGTTCTGAGTAGGAGGATGGCAATATTTCAATCTTATGAAATTTGTTTATGCATGATTTATGACCAAGGATGTGGTTGATCTTAGAGTTTATGTTCCATGTGGTGATGATTAGAATGTATATTCAATGGTTGTTTGGTGGGGTGTTCTGTAGGTATCAATTGAGTCCATTTGGTCAAGTATCACATTGAGGTTCCAGACCTCCTTGTTGATTTTTTGTCTTGATGATCTGTCTGGGGTTGTTAGTGGGGTATTTAAGTCCTCAACTATGGTAGTTTTCAAGTCAATATCTTTTTTTAGTTTACCTAGAAGTTTCTTTATGAAAGTTAGTGCTCCTGTGTTGGGTTTATACATGTTTAAGATGGATATTTCTTGTTGATGGATTGAACCTTTTATCATTATGTAGTGACCTTCTGTATCTTTTTAAACTTTTGATAGCTTAAAGGGTATTTTGTCTGATATTAAGATCACAACTTCTGCTTTCTTTTGTGTTCCATTCACCTGAAAATTTGTTTTTCCATTCTCTTACTTTGAGTCTGTGAGTGTCCTTTCTGGCAAGATGAGTCTCTTGGAGACAACATATTGTTGCATCATGATATTTAATCCAATTTGCCATTCTATGTCTTTTCAATTGTGCATTTAGTCACATTCACATTTAGGCTAATTACTGAGGTGTGAGAGTTTATCCTTGCCATGAGGTTCTTATAGAGTTTGTTGTTGCAGCTGCTGTTTATTTATTTGTTTGTTGTCTTTCTTTTGATTTTTGAGTTGAATTATGTGTGTTTTAAATCTTTTCCCTGCATTCTTGGGAAGGGCATTGTTGTTCTTTTTTTTGTTTCTACTATGTTTAATACTTTCTTAAGTGTTTCCAGTCTGGAGGTGGTGTAAATTCTTAGGGATTGAATGTCTGGGAAGGATTTTAATTCTCCGTCACTGATGAAACTTAGTTTAGCTGAGTAGGTAATTCTTGGTTGAAATTATTTATCTTGGACAACCCCTTCAGATCCCCTCCCACTGTAGGAACTTTTCTGTCCTCTCAATAGTACCTGCTTAAAAAAAAAAAAAAAAAGAAACTGTTTATCTTTGGGAGCTTTGAAGATTGGACTCCAATCTCTCCTAGACTGAAGTGTTTCTATAGATAAGTCTGCTGCTATTTTAGTTAGTCTTCTCCAGAAGGTAGTCAGACTTTTCTCTCTTGCTGCCCTTAGGATTTTTTCTTTTATGCCTACTTTGTGTAGGCAAATTACTATGTGCTTAAGAGTTCGTCTTCTCATTTCTTGTCTTGCAGGGGTTCTCAGAATCTCTTGTGTTTGAATGGTTGCATTGCTGATGAGATGAGGGAAGTTTTCTTGGATAATTTCATACAATGTTTGTTCCAGGGTGGTCTCTGTCTCTCTATCTGCCTCAGGGATTCCAATTAATCTTAGGTTCAGCCTCTTGATATAATTGCTCATCTCTTGGAGGCTTTTTCTGTATTTTTAAGCTTCTTTTCTATGCTTTTAGCAGTTTGGGTTAGTTCCATATTTTGGTCCTCAAGCTCTGAGATTCTTTCTTCTGCTTGGTTAATTCTGCTTTTTATTTATTTCATTCATTGTATTCTTTATTATTGTTATCTCATTTATCAACTCCTTCATTTTTTCCTCTTGTCTCTCCTCATTTCTATTTATTCTCTCTATTAATATCTTGATATCTGGGTTTGTGATTGGAGACCAGTTATTCTGGGAGCTCTTCATTACTTGGGTTCTTAAGTCTGATTCTCAGTTGTTTTCCCAGGGGTCTGTATGAGACCCATATTCTTCCATTGGTTTTTCTTCATTTGTGTAAGTTTCCTCCTTGCCTCCTCCTCCTTTTTTAAAAACCTCTTCCTTAATTCTGTTGTTCAGTGATAGGAGGGATATTTTTTACTTCTGTTTGCTCAATATCCTATTCTTCCTAATGTAGATCTCTGACTTTGTTTAATTTTGAAGCTGGACTAGGGCTGGGGGGCTGTGCTTTGTGCAGTTCTGAGATTTAATTAAGGGGAGAGCTGTGATTCAGAAGTTATCATCAGATCCCAGTATCTGCTGACAGGTGTGTGGGCCCCCTAGAACCCACTTTCCACTACTCACAATCTGTCCATGCAGTGGAGGTGTGTGTTTGTCCCCTGAAAGCAAAGTGAGAAAAGAAAAAGGAAAAGAATGGAAAAAGGAAGGAGGAAGACAAAAGGAAGGTGGAGAGAAAGAAGAAGAGGAGGGAAAACAGACAGGCATACTAACTTACAAATAAACAGAGAAACAACAAAGACAGAAAACAAAAACAAAAACACATGACAATCACACAAACAAAATCCTGCTGATGTACTTGTCATCAAAAATACCCCTACACAAACAGAAAAACCTAAAAATAATTACGATAACAGAAATAAAGCATGTACAAAAATGGAAACAAAAGCAGAAAGAGAGAAGTAAAAAAAAAAAACGAAAACAAACCAACACACAAATTAAAAAAAAAACTTGCTCTGTGACCATTTCTGTAACTCTAGGTCCCTATTGGCTACAACTGCCACATTAAGGAGCAGCTCCAGTCTCCAGTCCATTCCCTCTACTCTCAGCACAGGCTGCTAGGGTTGTTTTCAGTGTGGGTCGGATGCCCCACAGACTACTGTGGGAGGAGGATGGATCAGATCTGGACTCACCCAATTCATCTGCTGCTGTCACTACTGTTAAGTCTCCCACTCAGATATGATGTGTCTGTACCTGTTCCAACATGGGAGAGGGGCATCTGTCTCTCTGAGTCCAGTGAGGGGATAGCCTCTGGGTCCCAGGTTGGAGGCTGGCCAGAGCTGGGAGAGGCAATGCAGGTCTCTGCCCAGTCTCGGGACAGAGAATATGATGCTGGTCAGTATCTCCTTACCAGTGGCAGGGGTCAGTCCCAGATTTCCATGCCCTACCCTCTCCATGGTTCCTGGGGTTTGTGTGAGTCTTCTGCCACAGGTGGCAGCATGGGTTGGGTGCCACATGGTGAGGAGCAGTTATTCTCTGTTATCTCCTCTCAAGAGAGCCTCTAGAACAACAGATGATATTGTGTGCTGGGGGCTCCAATCTCAGGGCAGTGGTGGGTTGTAGTCACCTCTGGTGGAGAGCCCTGGGTTCATGAACCCGAGTCTCCCCTTAGATGGACTTTTACTCACCCACTGGAATACACCCACTCAAACAGAAAGTCTTTATGGACACTTGTTTTTGTGGAGATGCTTGCACTTTGACCTGTTCTGTCACCATCCTTTCTCCTCCCCACCTTCACCTTTAATCAGTATGTGAGGTTGCCTGGACTTCCATACAGAGTACTACAAACTGGTGGCTTAAAAACAACAGAAGTGTATTCTGAAGGCTAGAAGTCTGAAAACAGTTTTGGCAGATGCTTCTCTGGAGGCTCTAGGGGAGGATGCTTCCTCACCTCCCTCTCAGCTTCTGGTTGTTGCTGGCAAACCTTTGTGTTCCTTAACTTATAGCTACATCACTCCAATTTCTGCCTCTATCTTCACCTGGTGTTCCTTCCTGTGTGTCTCCTACCTCTCCTTGTATGTCCAAATCTAAGTTTTCTTAATCTCTTAAAGACACTAACCATTGGAATTAGGGTACCATATAATCTAGTATGAACTTACCTCAACTTGATTACATTTGCAAAGACTATATTTTCAAATAAGGTCAGAATCATAGACATCCTGGACTAAGACATGAACAAACCTTTAGGAGGAACACAATTTAATCCACTACAAATCAGGGACATGAATTGTCCTCAAAATTTTCCAGTAGACTTCCCTTCACAGTTCATGACCAGTTATGAGTCACTACTCATCTCTAGACCTGAGAGATACTTACTTTCTATGGATACTAAGAGCTCTCTGGTTGATACCTGACAAAATCAAAATTCAAACAACAAGGAAAAAAAATAAGATGCTTGCTAAATGGGGACACAGAGTCTGCCACACAGGAAGACAGCTTATGAATATATATTCATATATATATATTCCATATATATTTCTATGTTATATATATATATATACACATATATAGAACATATATACATTAGACAAAATATGAGATATTGAACTAAAAAGGCATAATATATCAACAATATCTGCAGAAGTAGATTCAATATATCTAGGAAACTACAGTTATGAGCACAAGGGTGTATGTGCAAGGATGGCATCAACCTAGAATTTGGAAATTAACAAACCCTGTGAACATGATATTAAATGAGTAGAAGGTGATATGGAAAAATTGAGTGATAATTGAGCTATAAAGATGCACCAATGAAGTTCCATTGTGCTTTTATGAGTAATCCCCACTTCTAGCTGCAACACCCTTACCCATCAGCTCATCAGACCTAAAATGGAAAGGACCTTTCCAGCCTAACAATTCCCTGGCAAGAACAGTTCTCTGGGAAAATACCCAGCAGCTGCCATGGGGTTGGAAGGCTTAGGGATGATGCAGTTGCTTTTGTATGGAGGGTGACCATCACAAGTATTGAGAAAGGATAGTGGAATGGCCCTGCTCTCACTTTGTCTATATTTGGACGTACATGGAGTGCTTGAACAAGTTCCAAGATCCTCTCTCCGTGCACCTGAGTTGCTGGGGTGCAGAGGTACACCCATTTTTTTATTAGTCACTGACTTGGTAGGCCTCCAGCTGGAAGGAGGAATGGATAACATTGAAAAGTAAAGTCACCTCTTTGATTCTGGTAACCTTGTTGAAGAAGCCGCACTCTTAAAACCCAGCATATCCATTTCTAGAGAGTGAAGTCTGGAAAATTAATACCTAATTGATTTATTTCACAAATCCCCATCATGACTTCCTTCATGATGTTCAAGGAAAAACTTCCCAATTCTTTTTATTTAAAACAATCTGTAGCTCTTATAGTAGCATTAAGTGAAAGATTGATCTCCATTTTCTTCACATTTTTTGACTTCTGAGTCTCATACTACTATTTTCATTCATGCTAAATTTTCAGCTGTTTTCCTTGTGGCTGGGCCTGTAGGGAACAAGATATAGTAATCCCAATAATTTCATTGGCTGTGTTATGTCAGGATTGCCTAGTAAACACAGAGCCTTCAGCAGGTTTATCTCTTCATTTAGTAGGAAAAAAAGAAGATAGAGTGAATTATTCTCATTTTTTAGATGAAACAACCAAGAGACAAAGGAGTCTGAAGACTTGATTGGTAGTACAACAACTGATAGCAAGTCTGGGAGAAAAATTACTGACTGCCCCACCCCTTAAAACAAAGAGGCAGACTTTAGTTTTCCTGTGCTTGGCCATAAGCATTGAGGAAGATAATTCAATGCATTAAATGATCTAAACTACGCCTATTGGTATATTGACTTGAAATAAATTATGTACAAGTATCAATATTGTATCTGCCATGTAGAACAAGATCTATGAAATTTAACTTCCTTCTTCCCAATTTTGACCTGAGTATGGATTTTTATATTAATATTTAGATTGGGTACTTTAATATACTTCAGTTTAAACTCAATAATATCACAGAGTAATTTTTTGACCCAAGCCAGGTATGCTTTTCTCTATTCTGCTGTACTGCTGAGAAACTTCTCTTCATCTTCTCTGAGGACTGGCCATGTATGTAGACAGGAAGCATGTGATCTTAGCTTTCGTATGCTCTTTCACTGAGGTAATTTAGAAACTGTGTTTTTAAAAATTGCGTGTGCATACTTGAGAGTGTGAGGAAATAAAAGTGAATTGAAATATGTGAGGAACTGAGTTAACAACTGTGATTATCATCTGGGAATGTTGATTCCTGCATTTGTCACTGCTTTCTTGGGGGTCTCCAGTGGATCATGTCATCTCTCTGAATCTGTCTCCCCAGTGTTTAGGAGCTCTAAGTTTCCTTTCAGCTGCAGAGTTGTTATGGCTTGAATTGTGTCTCTCCCAAAACTCATATGTTGAAGTTCTAACCCCCAGTACCTCAAAATGTGACCTTATTTGGAGATAGGGCCTTTCCAGAGCTAATAAAGTTAAAATGAGGTCATTAAAATGGGCTTTAATCCAATATGACTTGTGTCTTTATACAAAGGGGAATTTGGACAGAGATATACAAAAAGATGGAAAATCACAGGGGAAAAGATAGTAACCTGCATGTCAAGGAAAGAGGTGTCAGAGGAAACTAACCAATCAAACAGACATCTTGATCTTGGACTTCTAGTCCCAAAACTATGGGACCATAGATTTCTTTTGTTTAAGGCATCCCTTTTAGTACTTTGTTACAGTAGCCTTAGCAAATTAATTCAGTGTTATGTAATTCAACTCTGTTCAATTGTGTCTTTGCAAATTTAATTAATGAGCAACATTTTTATAAATGATTATATGTACATAATCTGACTAAATTCTCACATATTATGAAGTAGGCATTATTTTCCAGATTTCCAGATATTAGACACTCCATCATCATATAAAGATGAGGAAAGACAGGCTCATGTGTAACTTGACCAAAGTTACCCAATGTTCTGGGGGCACAAATATGTCTTCTGCTTCCAAGATTCATGCTGTACCTTCTATTTCATGCTGCCTTATGAAGGATTATGAGTTCAAGTCATAACTATCATCAGCAAATACATGCTTAAAAAATGAAGATAGAAAAAAAATTGAAGGTGGCTGTCCCAGCACCTTACAAAAACACTCTTTCTAAACAGACAAGGTTAGGTCTCACTATGCAAGTGCCATCCATGAATAGAGGAAATACAATGGAAACTCTTTCTTTGTTACTATATCTCATGTACTTGCTTCTTTAGCTGAATTTGGCTGGACAGATGATTATCAATGCCAACATCCATCAATACGAAGGAAAATACAAATTTCCCAGGAAGAAAAATTTTAAGTGAAATGTCCCTAAATGGTTCCAAACTATTAAATGCACCATTCTAAGGAGTATCCTTTAATATATTAAGACAAGCAATTATTGTCCTCGCAATGGCAAGAGAGGAGCACACATGCTGCTGGAGGGGCTACTAGTTGGTAGAATCTTCTGAAACACACTTTGGCATGTCTCAAAAGCCATATCCTTTGGCCCATGGATCTACTAGGAGTTTATTCTATCACAACAATGCAGTCAAAAGTGGGAAAAAAGCGTGTATAAGAATGGCCTATGCAGCTCAGGTATCTACCTCAGGGACAGAAGAGAAATGTGGAATGGGGAGAAGGAAGAAAGATACATCCAGAATAATATTTGACCAAATATCTGGGCACTCCATGGCCCAGTCAAGTTGACATATAACATTCATCATCTCATGTACAAATGTGTCTCAATGGCCATAAACTGCTGAACCCAAACTTCCTGAGGGACTATTTCCACCCATCCTGTTACGTTCAGGAGACTCCATGGGTTAACTTGCTCTCCTGTGGCTACTTCACAAGGTAAGGCCACAAGAGATCCTTGACAATATGGAAGAGTAGGACTTGTTATTGGAATATACTTGTGTATATTTGCTCTGAATTAAATCATATACAGAAGATGGACTCTACCAGAGCAAAATTATACACATCACAAATTTTTATGGTTTAAATTCTTCTCTGACCCTCCTGAAGTACTTTCTCACTTTTTAGTGAGAAATCTCCACCAGCTGAATTTTAGGGTGTGTGCACAAAAGCAAGTGACTGCCTTTATCAGATTGGCCACCCTATATACATGCTTCTCAGACTCACATTTACAATACCTACTTTCCTCCTGGAAATGTTGGCACCAAGAAATAAACGCTAAGGAACAGAGTTGGTTGTTTGGTCCTGAATTCACGTTTCTTTCCTGGCTCAAGTTCAAAGGGTGATGGTTTCTTCAAGCAGAATTGGGAACAAGGATAACAAAGGCACATAGGGGCTAGGAGAAGAGATTTGGATATAGAAGGAGAGATATCAGTAGAAAGATCAGACCCAGCGTCCAAGCTGTCTTATCAACTCTGTAAACAATCACCACTGCTTTTCCAATTCAGAGATAGATCATAGAAGTGGAGAATCAAGTAGACTGAGGACTGAAGTGTGAGGCTATGGTCACCAGGAGCAGCTGTGCATAGACAGTAGGGTACAAGGTGAAGAAGGATGGGACAGAAAAAGGCAAGGCAGCAGAGTGGGGGAAGGACTCAACTGCAGTATGGCAAGGAATAATGTCTAAATCCAACACAATAGTTCTCAATGGGGGAATACTGGGCCACGTTGGGAGACATTTTGGGTTGTCACAACAGGGACTAGTGGTTGTGACAATCCAAAATGAAAAATGGATAGAGGCCAGGGATGCAGCTACCATCTTGCAGTGTACAAGACGATGTCTTCCTTTAAAGAATAATGTGACTTCAAGTGTCAACTGTGCTGAGGTTGAGAAACTCTGGTAACCTTATAGAACTAGGGCAGCAAAGACAGGAGAAAGGGGATGGGAAGGGGTGGGGAAAAAAGCTGGGTCTGGGACAGCTCAGCAGCCTGGGAATGACCATGGGCAGCCACAAGTATGGTCTGACTTGCAGGAATGAGCACCAACTGGCAGGAACCCAGTGCTCACAGTGGGGTCTTAATCATAGACTGAGTCTGGGGGTGTTTCTTACCAAGACCCACCAGATGTAAAGGAAGAAGAAGCAAGGGATGTAGCGCCTGCTTTGGGCAGAGAGGATTCAGGTCAGGGGCCAAACTGAAAGGCAGGGCATCATTAGTGGGCCCTTGTAGCGAAGATAAGAGGGGGTGTGGGTCATGGTAATGGGGAAAGGGTAGAGATTCATGAAGGCCCTGAGTGAAGCATGTGAAAATTCCAAAAACTCCCCTCAAGAGACACTTCCAGTGTCCCTTTCCCTCCAGCCACTTAGCCCCTGCAAATGTTATCTGCGAGAGGAACAGGCTCGGCAGGTCAAGAGCATGTGCTCTCCAGCTGGCTTGTTGGGGCTGACATCCTGTCATTGTTTTTTGCTGGCAATGAGACAATGGGCGAACTATGTAGATTGTTCATGCTCCAGTTTCTTCATCTGTAAAATAGGGACAATAACATAGCATTTCTCTCATGGATGTAGTGAGGATTAATACAGCTGACCTTTGTACAACACAAGTTTGACTGCATATGTTCACTTATACATGAATTTTTTTTAAGTCAAAGCCAAATTTTAAAAAAGGAATATTTGACACAAAACCCAAGTATATGGAAGGCTGGCTTTTCATATATGCAGGTTCTGCACAGGTGACTATGGGACTTGAGTATGTGCAGACTTTTGTATACTCAGGAATCCTAGAACCAGACCCCTGAGAATACTGAGGGATGACTGTATTTGCAAAGATGAAGGTGGCAATTGTGCTATTTGTAAAGCTATTTATAATATTTGTAAAGATGAGATGGGACAACTATGTTTCTTGGTTTCTTAAAATAGATTAACATTTATTTCCCACCTCCTAAAATTCAGTCTCTCATGAAATTGAATCAAGGAAAATTGAGGGAAAAGGTAAGTTCTTTGTCTCTGCTGTCCTTCTCTCACCACTCCCAGATTCCCAGGGCTGTGAGAATTGGAGTTAGTCACACCTTCTCTGTGGGAGCAACACAAAGAGTAAACTCTGGTCAGGGGTGTTTTGTGGGGAAAGCTACCTTGGAGTGATGTGATGGATGTATTTTTTACCTCAGAGATGTAATAACACTCAGCTGAAATAATTTAGGTCAGATTTCCTATGTCCAGCCTGCCTCCTCATATCAACTTTAGGGACTTGTCACAAAATCGCTGTTCTCCCTAAACATTCCAAAAAGCGCAGGCCAGAGTAGGGTGTTATAATTGAGGAGATGTGGAACTGCTGTCCTGACATTTGCATCAAGTGTGCAGTTTATTAAGTTACACACCCATGTACACACTCGGGGGGCGCATCTCTGTACTCCAAATATGGGAAAGCCGCTGAGCGCTATATTCAGAATATATATTTTTTAAACAGGGAAAATATAACCATACTGAGATGTGTAATAAATCAGCATGACTTATTTTAAAAGATCTGCAAAAGCAGGGGTCCCCAGGGCTTGGGCCTCGGAGGTGAGAGGCAGACGGGCAGATCTCCACTTGCTGTCTGATCAGCAGTGGCATTCGAGTCTCATAGGAGTGTAGAAACTATTGTGAGGGACATTATTGTGAGGGATCACATGTGAGGGATCTAGGTTGCATGCTCCTTCTGAGAATCTATTGTCTGATGATTCCCCTCTGCCTCATGGAAAAATTGTCTTCCAGGAAACCAGTCCCAGATGCCAAAAAGTTTGGGGACTGCCATGCTAAAAGATGTTTAAAAGGATGATGTACTAAAGGGTATATATAGTATTTGATATACATGGAGGGCTTCACACATTTACTAACTGCCTAGCTCATGCATACTAAAAAAATAAAAACTTTTTTTTCTGTGCTGGGATTCCCACCCTTTATCACCCCCACTCCCCTCACCCCCCTATCCCACTCACCCCCCCACAAACTTTCCTGCCATAATCTGCTTCCTATAAAGAGACAGAGAAGCCGGGTTTGGTGGTTCAGCCTGTAATCCCGCGCCTTTGGGAGGCTGAGGTGAGTGGATTGCCTGAGCCCGTGGGTTCGAGACTCACCTGGGCAGCGAGACCTCATCTCTACAATAAATCAAAAAATCAGCCGGGCATGGTAGCGCATGCCTGTAATTCTGGCTACTTGGAAGGCTGAGGCGAAAGGATCGCCAGAGCCCAGCAGGTCGAGGCTGTGGTGGCCGGGAGCGGCCATTGCACTCCAGTCTGGGTGACAGAGTGAGACTCCTACTCAAAAAAAAAAAAAAAAAAAAGAGAGACAGAGAAATTTTGATTAAACAAGATGAACACTAGACACTTAATTGTATGTGATAACTTCACTAATGGCCCTAACTTGATTAAAACTAGTAACCTAGAAAGTGTGTATAATATTAATTATACCCTCAGAGTCAAAAAGACAATTTAATTTTGTCTTGCTGATGGGGATTCAGATAAAACTCCAGACACTCACAGGTATTGGGGGCTTTATTGACAAGTGATAGCTCTGGGCATGAAAAAAAGATGACCCCACCCACACCTTTCATCTCTGTGGCTTTGGAAAGGGAATCTTCTATTGGAAGGTTTAGGTTATAAATAATATGAACGAGTAGAGTCGTGGCTTTGGCTTTTTATTTTACACATTACACAGCAATGTTCTGTAGACGCTAACGATGACCTTCGACAGCCACATGGCCTTGTTTTACAGAGGAGTTGAGAGCCACTGAATTTATGTCTTTGTTTGAGCTTCCAAAACCAATTAGCATTGGAGGCAAACCTTGATCATGCAGCTCCTGGTTCCCACTGCTGGGCTCCTTCCCCGACGCTGGGTGGGTCCCTTCCTGCAGAGACATCTGCTCTAAAGCATTCGCGCCTGAAGAGTGACATGACATGTTTCAGCACCTATTACAGTCTGAAAACTGGAATCCGTTGTGATGCTAGGATCTTTTGCTTTGTACCAGCCAGTCTTCACTTCCCACTTTGTTTTAACTCAAACCTTGTGTAATGTTTCCAAATGCCTGTCTCAATCCGTTCTGGTCTTCAGCACCAGCAGCCCCCAATGGAGTTTTCACTTCCAGCTTGCTTGTGGGGAAAGGACAAAAATTAATTCCCAGGTTCTTCTTCTCCTAGTACATGTTTGCAGCTGGAGATACAGGTGGAGCTTCTGCAACTTCCCTTCTTTGCAGCCATCTTCCCTGATCCTAGCTTTGCTGTCAAATTGTCTATACAATTCATTGCAAGAAACACCACTGTGGTTTTTTACAAGCCCCTAAAGTCTGAGAGACTAGTTAGTTATTTCTACCTTTTGACACTCACCATGTATGTAACACAGCATAAGTCTTGCTCTCCGTGAACCAATAAATGAGAAAGATGAAGAAATAATAGTATACCTGAAAAGGCACAAGAATGAGCAAAATGGTGCCAATGTTGCATCAGAGAGTGGTGAAAGCAGTGTGAGCGTTTATTTCCAGAAAGGGTGGGTAGTTGGCAAAAGGTGCTAGTTCACACACACATACACACACACACACACACACACACACACGCAACACATAGCATTTCAGAACCTGGGGAGGAGTTCGTTCAATATTGTGATTGGCTGTGGTTTAAATGAACAACTATTTCTGAATAAATCCTGTGCTGTCACCTGTCTCTCCATCTGCTGCCTGTCACCACGTCAGTACTTGTCATCTGTGGGCAGCACCTCTCTGTGAGCCAGCCTTTAACACAACCAGGCTTGCCGTACTGCAGTCTGCTTCTGTTCCCATAGGAAAGAAAAAAATAAGTAAATGTTTCAAGATTCCTACTTTGCAAAGACTCTGAATCCACCCCAGTCTTCATTGACTGTTTTTAAAGTTTAGAATTATTCATAAATGAGTAATATACAGTTTCTCCATGAGGTGTTCTTTTCTCATAACTTGTTTAATAACCAAAGACAACCAAGAATCAATTATTTTATCACAATTCCTTCTCATATAGCTGGATGTGACCAGATTCCACTCTAGAATTTATATATGTATTTTTCTTGATTTCTTTTGTTAAGCTTTATCTACATCTTTACTATGAAGAAATGATTCCATATAAAGAAATGATTACACACACATATGCACACATATGTATAAAACAAATTCAGTTTAAGTTGCAATTAAATAGTAAACTTAGGAAGATAGAAGATAATTGAGCCAGAGCTGTAGTGAGTCTGAGCTTCTAAGATCTCAATAGATGTTTTTCCTCCTAAAACAACCTTTAGAGAACCTTAACATTTCTTTATTTCTGCCATTCAGTTATATAAGCAACCATGTATTGATTGATCTCATTAAACTGAAGGAATATGAGACTCAGTGCCAAGGAATTCAATTGCCTCACTGCCACTTGTTGCTATTTATGTGTGAAAATGACAGACAATTATTTTGCCAACCAGGATTTTAAGCAAAAACAAATAACTTTCATGAAAAAAACGCCTCATTTTCTGTTGGATTTTCCCTTGGGAGGGAAACATGGCTCTTTTTAAGTGGAATGAATTTTGCACTTCATTAAACGCCTTGATCTTTTCATCACTTTAGCCTTTAATGCAATAACATAATCTTAGATCATCTAGATTAATGATTACAATAAAATCGTGGGTATAAATCTTAAGAAGCCTGTTAAAATGAGCAGCTGCATATGCTGAAGTTTGATTTCTGAAACTTCAGGAAGATTTATCTCTATTGATGAATATCCTACTTTTTTTGTCTAATTAAACCAAACGTAATCTTTCCATATGCTTCTTTCCTAGAGATTTTATCAGACTTCCAGTCAATGAGCTGAACAAGTCCTTGGGAAGTGATTTGCTCCTTGGCCTAGTGTTTAACGCTAGTTCTTCTTGTGCCTTTTCCTCCTGTCTTGATATTTTTGTGGGAATCTTGAACAATGCAATCAAGGAGTGCTGCTTACACTAGAATGTCATTCTCCAAGAATCCTTGCAGACCAAGATTGGTGCTCAAATACAGAACAGGATTAATAAGACTATTCGACATTCTAGATGCTTCCCTAATCACTTTTCTGACACTTCCTGAACCAGGTGGGAGAATGTCTCCTTAGTCTACAAGTACCAGCAGGAGTGAGGGACTGAGACCTGCAACAAAACCAAAGAACACAGGGCAATGTTCTGAAGAGAAGTTGCTTCTACACACGTGTTGTTGACCAAGTATCTTCAAACTATTCTTGATACTTCAATGATCAGTTAGAGTTCTTTAATAAAACAAACAGAGAAAGGCCTGGAAAGGCTAGTGCTCTTATGGTTCTGCTGAGTAAGGCAGCAGCTTTGGGTTCCACCAAAAGTTCTAGTCATATGTTCGGGAATATTCAGCTCATTGCATCATGCAAACTGCATAGTCCACTGAGTCTAACCGTGCAGTTCTGCCAGTGCCAGACACAAAATGTCCTACTATTCTCTTCTCTTTCTCTGAGGAGAGGTTTTCAGATGTTTATGTGAAAGAACCAGTAACAACTTATGCTTTAGAAGTAGCCACATCTTCATTCTCATGATATCAAACACCTAGATGTTCATGTGATAAAACCCAAATGATGACCTGATTTTTTTCACTTTTCAATCTCTTGAGTCAAAGTCTCAGCATGACACTAGTGATTATGTCATGAATATGGAAGAGAAAGCTGGTTGGGAAGGAGACGGAGGGCAGGTCTTAATGTGGCACAGTCAATGGGTCTGAGTCTGGCCTGCTGCATCAGAGAACCACAGACTAGGACCTTCAACAACAAACATTTATGTTATTTCTCAAAGTTTTGGAGGCCAGGAAGTCCAAGAACAAGGTGCTAGAATATTTCATGTCTGGTAAAGACACACTTCCTGGTTCATAGACAGCCATCTTCTTGCTGGATCTTCGCATGATAGAAAGAGAACTTGAGAGCTCTCTGGGATTCCTTTTATAAGTTTGCTAATCCCATTCATGAGGCCAACTCCCTGTGACCTAATCATCTCACAAAGGCCCTATCTTCTAATACCATCCCCTTGGAGTTAAGATTTCAACTTACAAATTTGGGGGGAACACAAATATTCAGTCCATTGTATCATGCAAACTGCACAGTCCACTGAGTCTAATTTCTTGGAAGAAAACTTACACTGTCCATTCACAAGTTAACATTACTCAAGGGGGTGCAGCTGTTGGTGGCTCTGGCCAAGATACGAAGTCTGAATCTAAGAAAGAGCTAGGGTATCAGTAGGTCAGGGATGTTGACCTTCCTCCCAGAGGAAGTAGATGGGCCCTACATAAGTCACCCACATCTGTTTTGGAGAATAGACTTAACAGGTACTATTTCAAATACAGTGACTTAAAGTAAGCCAATTTGCCAAACAAATTGTCACAGAGGATGTGCCTATCCAAAGATATAAAATCCATAAACTGGGACAAAGGTGATAAAATATAAAAGAAAATGACAAAATAAACCCAGAGCTCCTGAATTAGACTCTAAACAAAAAATCTTCCTTTTAGGAGATTCTGTTCCAGCCATTTCCCACCCAAGCGGGGTGGTGATAGAAATGGTCCTGATTATTTCTGCCATGTCTACATTGACCCAAGGGGCTTCTGATACGCATTAAATATTTTGAAATGTTAAAGTGAATCGGAAATATTCAAAATAGCTTTACTAAAAGGTACAAAACAAGATAAAAGTGAATAGAGAACATCACAAATGAAGGAAGCATGAACAAGAAGACTGAAAATGAAGCAGGACTAACCCTGTGCATGGGACCCAGCAAAACTCAGGCTCACCTGGTGTTTTCCCCTCTACTATGCTGCACCTACTGTGTGTCTTTGTCTTTAAACTGTAATACAGGGGAAGGATTGATGCCATATGGATTGCTTAAATATCCCAAACAAGAAAGAGAGACGACACCACCATTCCAACTTCCTAGGGACTTGTCTTCTGTCTGCTTCTATTAATTCCCCAGGGATTAAAACCAGAAATGGCCTTTCTGCCCAGGGAAAGTTTTTTACTTCCTATCCATAGAAATGCAGGCTTACCTTTGCAAACATCAATTAAAAAAATCACAACTCCATACAAAGACCCAAAACCCTATACACTAGGTGTATGAGATAGACAAGGCTAACCTGCTTACTTAGCTTCACAGAATTATCTTAATTCTCTATTACTTATTGCTTCTTAATTTCTCCTTCATAGTTACCATTTTCTCCTTTTGGGACTCCTATTATTTGTGTTAGATCTTCCAAGTCTCTTATTTTTCTTTCATGATTGTTATTACTTTGAGATTTATTCTAATTGTAAGATAGTACTTTCCTTTGGTATTACATAACAATAATTCGCTTTTCTTTCTCAGTTTTTGTCTCTGTTTTTAACATCAAAAGCACATATCTTAGTTCCCCAAAGTCACTTTTGGTGCTATAATTGCATATCTGTGAAAAGCCTCGTTATTTTTCAGTTTTTCTTTTATTCTGCTTCAATCAGAATTGCCAATGATAGGTACAGGTTTTGGGGTTTTGCATTTGGAAGACTGAGTCCCCTTCATCTTCCCTGGTTTTCTTGACCTGCTTGTAGTTTTATGTCTCCCCAGGTCTGGATGTTGGGAATTTCTTGAATTGGCGCAAGCCAGAAACTGGGGGAGGGCAGGTGAGATTCTTATTTGAGGTCTGGAAGAGACAGATCTGGGCCCCCTACACACTGGCAGCCCTTGCCAACCACAGGAGCATTGGAGAACAGGGTCTTGTCCTGTTTCCGCCAGAGCCAGTCACTGGGCATCTATCCCACACTTCACCTAACAAGGAGACAGGTGCAAGTTCGTTCCAAGGAGAACTTCAGGGCTCTGTAGGTTGGCCTCCTCAGGGAGCCATGAAATCAATGGTATTTGCCCCAGGCTAGAGGACAAACCAACCTTTGCTACACCATGAATCCCTTGGCTCTCATTAAGAATAATAATATCATGTTAATAGCTGGGTTATTGTCATGTCACTTAGTGTCATGTGACATGATGAGAAGGTGAGATGAGCCACCTTCAACAGCTGCAGATCCTGGGACATGACAATGCCACAGGCACACCTCCCAACTTCACAGCAAGCCTGTTATTCCCAGAGGGAGTTAAGGGACAAAGGGATCAGAGGCATACACTCGGATATCCCAGAGTTTGTCCTCTTTCAAGGTTACACATACTAATAAGCACAAGGCCAAAAAAGGCTTCCCTGAAAAGAGATGGGTCTGTATCTCAGCTGACTGGGGGCTAACAGCAACTAACCTGACCTGACGTGATCAGGTCATGGATCATGGCCCAGGGTCAGAACAGCATCTCACCCATCCATGGAATGGGGTCCATCATAATCCATCTTTCTTCCATCTATTGTCTTCCCATTCAACTTATTTCCACCCATCAACCAATCCTACCCATACAACTATGCATTGATTTTTCTGTAGCTATTCCTGAAATCAGAGCATTTAATGTATGATTTTGTGGGTAGATGTAGGATACAGGGAGTTTACTTCCAGAATCACAAGTCATACATATTTAACATGGTCATATGTAGGATGATGATGATGCATTTTATAATGATGGACCCCAGCCCAAGAAAAGAACCCTCTTATCCCCTAATGAGAGTTTATAGTGAGCTAGGTAGTGGAAGAAGGTATCACTCTCTTAGTAGTAGAAGGGAGAGCCCCTATAGGGAGACATTCAAGAAGGAGTGTGTGTGTTGGGTTGTGTGGGGGTGTGTATCTGTATTAGATGGTGAACAGGCATTAGTCTTTGCCAATTTGGGCCAATATAGTGAAAATGAAAAACATGGGATTGGGCATCCAATGCCCGTATTGCCGTACCAGTCCCAGGACCTTGGACAAGTTCCTTAACCTGTCTCAATATTTCGGTTTTCTCATCTTCTTTTTAGAGTTCTTGAGAGGACTAAACATCCTTACGTACATAAAACACTTAGCACAGAACCTGGTGTATAGTAAACACTCAATAAACCTCAGTGATTACTATTATTAAGACTGACCCCAACCACAACTGAGAGGAGTCCAAGGCCTTTATAAATCCTCACAAGAGGGGACCACAAGAAGCCCAGGGTGAGCTGGCTTGAGTTTTTGGAACTGCCTTCATATATTTGAAATTTATAATGAAATCCAACATGCTGGGGTCCCTTGATAAAACAGGGGGGAAAAAGTGGAAGCATATGGTGGTCTGAGTCTTGAAGAAGAATGAGTTCAATTATAGAAACAGGCTGTTGGAGAAATATGCCTTTTCAGCCCTGTCAGTCATGAATCTTTTCCAAATGTTGACATTATGCATGATATTAATATACTATAAAGGATCTGTGTAAAACTGGAAAAGCACAAACACACTGTGCAAAGCCGAAGTCCTACTAATGCCCCATATGGATTAAAAACACAAAGTCACACTAGCTCTGAGCATTAGGGTTTGCAGTGGCTGATGTCAGGAGGTCTACAATCATTAGTCACTGTGTAAGGATGTGGCCACATCTGGATTTTTCTAATTAAAGGAAGCATTTTTCACATCCAATGTCTTAAGGATTCATTTTCTTTTACACCACTATCAAGGACTTCTTGCCTTTTGGTTCCCTTACAGGTTTGGCAGGTAAATTCCCATTTAGAATAAAGGCTTGGATGCTTGGATGAGTTATTCAGGCAGAGAACAACCTTTGAAGTCAAGGGAAACTGTGCTATCAAGCCAAAATATGAAATAAAATCAGAAAGGGACCCCTAATGCATTATGGAATACAACTCAGAATCTGGCCGAAGGTGATGCTAATTTTCTGCTCTTGTCAATGAAAAACAGACGCCAGGACGGCTTGCTCTGCATTCATCTGAATCCACATGGCAGTGTCAGAAAACTGGTGAGCCTGGTGGGCTGGAGGGAGCCATGAGCTGGGGCAAGGGCTGGCTCCTTATTTTCTTTGGCACAGCTTATGGAAAAGTCAGAGAAAATGAATTTCAAATGATGGGTCAAAACTCAAGATTTGAAACACATTTATTCCATCCTGTAGGTCTCATGCATCCATGGAAATAATTTTGATAACTTTAACTCTACTTCCAGTTGCAGGTATGTTGTCCATGGAGTTCCATTTTTAAAAAATATTTTTATTTCAGTCATTTACCATGCAATGAATCTTTTAAATCCTGTAAAGTTGTGGAAAAAAGCTCAAATTGGCTGTAAATGATTACATGAATTTCCTGTTTTCTTTCCATTTCTTTTCTGGTTTTCCTTTTAAAATTGCCCCTTTTGCCTGCGGCATATTTTGCATCAAAAATGTATGGAGGACAGAAAACCTCTTTCACGTGGCAGCTGGGATAGGAGTAGTGCTCAGGCAACATTTTCTCTCACTCTAATTTTTGTCTACATTGTAAAAATATTTTAAATGCTCAACAAATGTTTGCATGCTGCTTGAAAATGTGAAAATAACGTATACTGTTTGGTGGTAAAATGTAAGAAATTAAACAGATGCATGAATGCTCTTACGGGCACAAGGGAAGCAGCTGCTTTCTAAAAACTGAACTTTCAGAAAAAGGAGCAGACATCAATTCTAGAACTTGAAGGAAGAATATATAAATGTCATCTAAAGGAGCATCTTTGGTTAATTCAGTTATGGAAGGTAGCCTCTGAGGGAGGGTCACATGGCATAGAAACAGAATCACAAGGAAGAGAAGCATACCCCCTACTCCACTGGGGCCATGGGAAGACCCCGACCAACTGGCATCTCTAGTACAGGGACAGCTTCAGGGTCACAGGCTCTGACCTTCACCTGGGGGTCCTGCTGCTGTAAGGCTGCTCTCTCCTCACTCTCTCTGTGACCCCCAACCTACTGTCCACCATCCATCTCTGTTGACCAGGGCAAGATCCAGATCTTTCTTCTTTTCCTGAGCCCAGGCTTGTCTTGTTCATGGACATAGTAGGCCTGATGAACATATACAGAATGGACATTGGAGGAACTCAGCTGCACAAAGACTCCCACTTGTGAGAAGGTTCTAAGCAGGATTTGCTTTAAGCACACAATAAAGCCTATGGGAGGGCAAGGGAGGTATCCTTTCTCATTCTGAGGGTCTAATGGGAGGAAATATTGCTCCCAGAGTTGGGGTTGTGGGAGCTGTTTCCCCAGGGTGGGGTCAGATGGGAAAATGGAGGTCTGTCTAACTGAAGATGTAGCAAAGAATTTAAACTTGCTCAGAGAGAGGCCTGGCCATTGCCCTCAGCTTCTGGGAAATGAGCTGCGTGCCTCTGCAATGGCATGCCAGATGGGAGTGGCTTTGTTTGCCTGGAGGCTTTGGACCAGCCAGGTAGTGAGGAAGTGATTTGGGCTAGGGCTCTGAGCCATTTCAATGTGCTGTAGGGTGGGGGCTTCAGGACATGCCCTATCAGGGTCTGGAAACTGGGCTCAGTTCTATAGGCAGCCAGCCATGCCTAGGTGGTGATAGAGCCCCAGTAAAGACCCTGGACACTGAAGCCAGGAGGGCTTCCTGCTTGGTGTCAAAGCTGGGAAGGTAAAGCTGTTCTGACCCACCACCATAGGGAGAGGACAACAGAAGCTCTACACTTGATGTTCTCCGAATTGTGCTCTCTATATTCTCCTTCCCTTGGCTGATGTTAATTGTATTCTTCCTTGTAATGAACTATGATAAAGATTAAAATCACTTTTAGTGAGTCCTGGGGTCCTTCTAGTGAAATATGAAAACCAACAGTGTTTTTGAGAAGCCCCTGAACCTGTCATTGGTGTCAGAAAAGAAGGCAGCCTTGTAGACACTGTCCTGCTAACTTTGCAGTTGGATGGGAATGGAGAGTCTTGCTGTTTTTTTCCCCTAAGATAGCGTCTGACTCACTTACTCAAGGGGTGCATTCTAGAATCTGCACAAAGACCCTTTTCTTTCTCATTTCTCTGCTTTTTAACAGTCATTTAACTCTTATCCTTATCTCTCAGTTATATGTTATCCACCGACATTATTTTTTATTTGAATCACATATTCCAGTTAGCAATGACTTCTTATGTAAAGCTGATAAAGTTTTTTTCAAAGGTCTTATTAAGATTTACATATGATGCCCCCTATTAGTGTTAGTTCTCACCTCTATTAGTTTGCTGGAGCTGCCATAACAAAGTTCCACACACTGGGTAATTTAAAACAGCAGAAATGCATTGTCTCACAGTTCTAGAAGTTAGAAGTCAGAAATCAGGGGCGGCTGCAGGGGCGGCCACACTCCATCTGAACTATGTAGAAAATCCTTCCTTGATTCTCTAAAATCAGCAATATTTGGCATTCCTTGGCTTGTAGATACGTTACTCCAAGTTTCCATTGTCATATTACCTTCTCCCTGTGTCTCTCTCTCTCCATTGAATTTTTTTTTGTTTTTGGTCAGGATCTCACACTGTTGCCCAGGATGGCAGGATGGAGTGCAGTTGCATGATCATGGCTCACCTACAGCCTCCAACTCCTGGGCTCAAATGATCTTCCTACCTCAACCTCCTGAGTAGCTGGGACTACAGGGGTATGCCAAAACACACAGCTAAGTTTTTAATTTTTAGTAGAGATGAGGTCTCGCTATGTTGCCCAGGCTGGTCTCAAACTCCTGGGCTCAAGCAATTCTCCCACCTTGGCCTCCAAAAGTTCTGGGATTACAGGTGTGAGCCATGGCTCCAAGTCCTTTTTTTTTTTTTTCCAGTAGGAGTCTCACTCTGTTGCTCAGGTTACAGTGCAATGACACAATCATGGCTCACCACAGCCTCAAAAATCCTGGGTTCAAGCAACCCTCCTCAGTCTCTGAAAGTGCTGGAATCACAGACACAAGCCTCTGCCTGGCCAACAGTCTTTTCATAAGGACAACCATCATATTGGATTAGTGACCTATCATACTTTGGTGTCACTTCATCTTAAATAATTGCACTTGCAATGACTCTATTTCCTAATAAGGATGAATTCTAAGGTACTGAGGGTTAGGATTTCAACATACTTTTTTGAAGGAAGGGGGACACAATTCAATCCATAACACTATCCATTTCCCTGTACTGCAAGATAAGGCTAAGTATGGGAGTTTCTGGGCCTCAGTTCCCTCATCTGTGAAATGGAAGGATTGCGTCACCACCTCCCAGTCTGGAAAGGGATCAAAAGAAACATAGTATGTACATGCCCAGCACAGTGTTGAACTCACATAGGAGAAATCATAGCTTTGTTTCCGCGAGGACTGATTGTAAGTAGGATGTTTTCTAATGCATTTAGCTTCATTAAAATCTGAGGTGTGCAAGAATTCTCCCCTCACCTGTGCTTTCTCATCCTTCTGCCACCGGGTGCCAGGGGAGCCAGGAGGAGCACACACCAAGGCGGCATTGTTTTCTAGGGAGCCCCATTCATCAACTCAGTCTGGACAGCTAGCACGACGAGACAGTCATCTTCTGCGCCGTGCCTTTCCCTGTGTCTTGGCGGAGAGCTTATCTGTGAGCCTTTTGTTCAGGCTCATAATTATTCAGTGACTCAGGAGCCCACAAGCATTACCCATGGAGCCAGACATGACCAGCAAGCTCCGCGGACCACCTGTTCCAAGTCATTTCCTGTGTGGGCGGCAACTTCACAGGGCTGAAAATATGAGTTACGGTAAAAATGTCTTCAACTCTGGCGCTCTGAATTGTTGAAACTAGATGGAATCTCGTTTGATTATGTTCGGGCCAGACACATTTCATTATCATTCTTTGCATATATATTAAAAACTCTTACCCTTTTACAAACAAATGTTCTCAAGGGGCAGATAGCACATCCTTGCTGCGTGACATTGCTTTAGTAGAGAAAACACCCCAGTGTTTTACCTATAAGGTCAGATCCAGGAACACAGAATGCAGTTGGGAAAGGACAAGGCAGAGCTGAGGTGGTGCTGTGTGCTCCTGTGGGTGATCTGGTCAGGCGGGGGTTCAAGGATATTAATAGAAAAATTTGAGCTATACATTGAACTAAATTGGGGTTGTGAAAACAGTCTAAGTTAATCAAATATTCTTTTTGCAGTATGTCTAAACTGGCCAATGGAATGGAAAAAAAAAAAAAAACAACAGAAACCCAAACAGTTTATTTATGTCCTGTAGACAAAACACGGGTTGGTTGATTGATTATTTCCACTCTATTGTGAGTCGTCGTTGCATTTTCACTCTGAGTTTCACGGCTACATTTTTCCAGAAAGTAGCTGCTCCTCAGGAGGAAGATTTGTCTTTAGCTCTATTGCCCCTCAACATGTCTTTCTGATCTTGATGTAGACTGTCAAGTTCTTGGGTTGTGACTGAATTTTAAAAGTAATTTCTTCCTTCCTTCCTTCCTTCCTTCCTTCCTTCCTTCCTTCCTTCCTTCCTTCCTTCCTTCCTTTCTCTTTTTTCTTTCTTTCTTTCTTTCTTTCTTTCTCTTTCTTTCTTTCTCTCTCTCTTTCTCTATCTCTTCCTTCCTTCCTTCCTCTCTCTTCCTTCCTTTCTTTCTTTCTTCCTTCCTTTCTTTCTTTCTTTCTTTCTTTCTTTCTTTCTTTCTTTCTCTCTCCCTCTCTCTCTTTCTCTCTCTTCCTTCCTTCCTTCCTTTTGACTGTAAAAGCCACACATGCTCACTATAGAAAAGTTCACAATGCAGGCCAGATGTGGTGGCTGACATCTCTTCTCCCAAAACTTTAGGAGGTGGAAGCAGGAGGATCGCCTGAGTCCAGGAGTTCAAGACCAGCCTGGGCAACATAGTGAGACTCTGTTTCTATTTAAAAAAATAAAATAATTTTTAAAAATTAAAAAAAGAAATTGAAAAGAAAAGTTCATAGTGCAGATATGTATTAAGAAAAGAAAAATTAGTCATAGGATCACAATCCAGGGAAAACTTATTGTTGGGCATTTGAATGGCTTTAATATGTATTTAATATTAAAGAATCAATAGCATATTATAAATATTATACTAATATTTGATATAAATAATACTATGATGATCAGTGTAGAATGTGTCTTAACATAAACATGAATTTTAGCAATGTTGTTGTTTTACCTTAAACATTTTTCAGACTAGTATTTTTTTGCCCTTCAGTGAAGAGGGTAACATTAACTGGGGATACAATTCATTAGTCATAAAAATTAAATCATAACAGACCAACAGGAACCAACAATAGAATGTAAGACATAGGACAGACTAGAGGTGAGATTCTTGCCCCATCCACAATTGTTCAAGATTTGAAAATAAAACAAATCACTCTTACACACTGACTCCAGGTCAACATTGTTCCATTAAACTCTTACATTTTCAGAGGAAGTCAACCTCCAGGACTTAGTAAGGTTGACTGAACTGTTACCAGTGGTGCCATTCTGATGTGTCTGAGGTCAGACCAGAAGGTCAGGTCTTCCAGCACGTGCATAAACTTTTTTTAGTATAAGTGTGTACAAAGTAGTGTTTAGACTAGGATAATTATTTGTTGTTTATCTGAAATTCAAAGTTAGCGGAGCTCCTGTATGTTACCTTAGATCCATAAGGAGGGAATTAATGGCTCTACAATGAGCATTTGTTCCTGGTGGCTAGTGTGTGGTATGTGAGCTGCTATGCATTTTGACCCTTATGTCTCTGCAAACATCAGACCACTTTGTCTTTCGAGAAGCCTACTTGTTATGACCAAGAGAAATGGTCTAGAATGAAGTAGACCTAACTTTACATTATAGGAAGGCCGTGTGATGTTAAAGAAAGAACAAGGATTTAGGAACCTAATTACTTGGTTAAAATCTTTGGTGTGAGCTTGTGCTTGTTACTTAACCTCTCAGAACCTCAATTTATGCAAAATGAGGCCAGTAATACCTGCTTCCCAGAGTTTTGATGATGATGAACAGGATAATGCGTATTATCCCATAGCAGTCTCTCTGCTGAAAAGGGGAGTCTCTTATAATTTAGTCACTTAACATTTAGTTAAGTCAACTAAAAACACAGAGTACTCCAGTTCCCCACCCCTACCTTCCATGCACCCCAGTCAACGTCAGCATCAATATACACATTTTGCACAGTAGCGTTAGGGTAATCAGGGATAATGTACTCAAGAAAACATGAATTTCCCTGAGTAAAGGGCCCAGACCTCAAGTACCAACAAGATCCTCTTTGCTTTTCAAAGTGGCCCTGTTGGTCTCACTCAGAGATTAGCCTTGCATTTGGATTGGGACCATTAATTCACAAATTCATGTATTCATTTATTCAAAAATTAGCAGAGGCAGATAGCATGCTAGGCTCTGGGGATATAAAATGTGTTGTACCTGTCCTCATGCAGCTTACAGTCTGGTGAGGTAGATGACATTAAGCACATGTTCACACAGTAAGTATGTTAGCACAAGTTGAGAACAATATTTTGAAGGTAGAGTATGGGGTGGTATGGGAGAGGGACACCGCAGGGGTGATTTAGAATAGGGCTTTGCCATCCACGCAAGGTCCTCGTTCCTTTTGTTCCCAACCAGCTGAACGCGCTGTTGATGAGATGCTGACAAAAATTAATGGGAAAGAGGAGTCTGTAGATACTAAAAGTGAGATAAAGGGGCTACTTTTCTCACTGGGGTTTCTGTCTGTTTTTATTAAGTTGATGTATAATTTCATAGCGTTTGTTTTTGGTATGGCAACACTGCATTTTGGGAGTTTATTGTTTGTCATTTGAAATGACAACGTTGTGCTTGTGAATATGCCTTGCATTTTGCAGATTTGAAGAAAGTTAGTGCTATTTGTGGGCTAAAGAAGATGGAGAGTCCAGTGGGAAAACAAACGAACACTTCTGACATGTTCTTTTGTTTGAGTTTAACAGAGGAGTCAAGGCAACAAAGGCAGCTGGAAACATTCGTGCTGTGCATGGGGAGAATGCTGCCAGAAAATGATTTGGTCATTTCAAAGAGGGCCATTTTGACCTGAGTGAATCCATGAACATCCACATCAGTCAACCCAAGAATCGACAAATGTGATGAACCAGTCATCCATCATGCGACATTTGCATCCAAGGGCAAGGGGAAATGCTACAAACTTATGCATCAAACCAATATTAAAAATAATCATTTCAACATTTACAGAGCATTACAGTATGATATGAGAAATAAGTACTTTGTACTTATTACGGTGCCTTTCATCTAAGTGGCTTATAAGCCCTGTTGCTGTTACCACACTCGTTTTCAGAACACACCTCAAAGGAAGGTAAGGCGAGACTCTTGCCCCCAGTACACAGATGGAAAGACTGAGGTAAAGAAGGAGCAGGAGGTAGGAGAACGGTATTGGATTAGGGCCCAGGATCAGGACCTGGATTCTGTTTCTGTTTTTGCCATTTAATTGTATGTGACTTTGAGTGTCTCTTTTTGTCTTTTTTAATTTTTTTAGAAACTTGGAATAAATGATTCCCAATGTCCCACGCAATTCTAATGAACTGTGTCAGGAAAACTGGGTGTCAGAGTGTTAATTTCTGGGGCATAATTCAAGTCTTCACTGATACCTTTAGCTTCAGAATAACATTCTCCAAATAGGCCATTCAGAAAGATGATGACTGATTGTTGGAGTTGTCTTAAAATTCCTAAACATCAGAATTGTTGAATGCATGCTAATGACACAGATTCCTGGGACCCAACTCCAACTGTACCAACTTCCCAGGCCAAAGACCTTGGGAGACATTAAAGAAATCACTAGGTGCGTCTGGAAGACACAGCATTCAGATCAATTGGTCTCAAGCTGGGCTGCACATTGGAATCACCAGGGAACTTTGAAAGGTGGGGATCTCTGGGTCCCACCCCAGAGATTTTTATTTAGATGGCCCAGTGTGTGTCCTGGGTGTCTGGAGTTTTAAAATCCTCCCAAGTGATTCTAATGGGAGCCAAGGTCGGAAACCACAGATCTAGATCAAACTCTCTCTTACGATACAGGTGAAATGAATGGGCTTGATGTGGCTAATTCACAGATGAAAACCACGTCCAAAGCCACCGCTGACTGGGGACAACACTGACTGGACACCCCCCTTTTGACTCTGTCCACTACACAATGTTGACTCCCATAATGCCCGAGTATAAGAGTTGTCTTTTTAATATGCAAAAAAAATTTAAATTATATTAACCCAAGAAAAAGATGTTATCTAAAAATTCAAATTTTAGGTTTTTTTTTTTTTTCTGAGAGAGATAGGGCCTCATTCTATTGCCCAGACTGGAGCACAGTGGCACAATCATAGTTCACTGCAACCTCGAACTCCTGGGCTCCAGCAATCCTCCCATCTAAGCCTCCTGAGTAGCTGGGACTATAGGCATGTGCCACTACACCCAGTTAATTTTTAAAAGTATGTTTGTAGAGACAGGGTTTTGGTATATTGCCTGGGCTTGTCTTGAACTCCTGGCCTCAAGCAATCTTCCTACTTTGGCCTCCCAAAGTGTAAAATTTGGGGTTAAATAAAACATTTAGAAATCAAAATGGCACTCCTCATCATCACCAAGAGCATGCAAGTAGTTAAAAGAGAAATGTAAACTTGGAAAAATATTTGCAGCCTAAGTTATAAAGGCTTATATGAGGAACCTTTAGGAATCAATAAGATGAATAATCCAATAGAAGAATAATCAAAACTTATTAATGCAAAATTGACACAAAAAGAAATTCAAATGACCAATAAAAACATAAAAATATGTCTAGCCTCCTTAATAATTGAAGCGATATAAATTGAAATATTAGTGAAATATTGAAATCCATTCATCAAATCATGCATTATTGAAAGATTTATGATATCCATTTTTTAAAGAAAAGTAACTATAGTGAGAAGGCAAACTGGCATAAACTTTTTGGAGAGCAAAAACTTTAAAACATGTGCATCCTTCTTAACCTGATAATTCTACTTTAAACAAATTGTTCTAAGAGATAAGTGTGTTGAGATGCATGTGTAAGGGCTGGGCATAGTGGCTGTAATCCCAGCATTTTGGGAGGCTGAAGTGGGAGGATCACTTGAGGCCAGGAGGTGAAGACTAGCCTGGTCTATGTAGTGAGACCCTGTCTCTATAAAAAATAAAAATAAATAAATAAAAGTAAAAACTAGCTGGATATGGCAGTACACATCTGTTGTCTTAGCTACTCAGGGAACTAGGGCAGGAGAATTGCTTAAGCTTATGAGTTCAAGGCTGCAGTGAGTTCTGATCATGCCACTGCACTCTGGCCTGGGCAACAGAGCAAGACTCTTGTCTCTAATAACCACCAAAATTGTATGTGCAAGAATACTATAGGACTATTTATCATATCAAATATTTATCATATCAAATCCAAACATCTATTAGTAGAGGACTGTAACAAATTTTGGTAGATCCACACAATAGAATAACATACAATTATTTAAAATTTTATTGTAAAATTACATTTGTTGACATACAACTATATCTACACACACACACACACACACACACACACACACACACACACACACACACACACAGTGATTAGAGAAAGTTATCAAACTAAATATTACAGAAGTTAATTTTTTGACATGTGTGAGTGGCTATGTATGCATTGACAATAAGAACCTAAGCTGGAGGCCCAGTCCTGGTTTTGTCTATGGTGACCAACTGTCTGGTTTTCCTAGGGCCTGAGGGATTTTCTGGGATGTGAGAATTACCAATTTAAGCCTGGTACAACCCTGGGAAAACTGGGATGACTGATCACCCTGGTCTTGTCCCTAACTAGCTGTATGACTTTGAACAAGGTTTTCCATCTGTCTATAAGATATAGTCCATTTTTAAAATAATGGACTTGAAATGGCTGTAGCTAAAAATTTGTAACCCTTCTTATATTAACAATGTTTCCATTTGAGTGTTGGGATTATGGGCATTTTAAAATGTTCTCTTCAATATTTTTTAAATTGAGTATTCATAATTTTTATAATATAAAAGAACAATAAAGTCACTTCTATTAACAATAATAGCATGGGTCCATTGGGGTGTATTTTCAATACCAAGGAAATGTTAAATTATTGCAAAAAAGTGATTCTATGACAACCATAGATATTTATTATAGAACATGAATGAAAACCTAGAGATTCTTGCAAGAACAGAAAGTACCCTGTATGATTTTTTTCCCTCTATTACAATATCTTACATCAAAAATGATAAACAAACAGAAATGTACTCTCTTATTTTATGAAAATAGCAACAATCCTTATATATGGACTCAGTGCATGTTTTATTTGAATCTAGAATAATTTAATTTCTTTATTCCCCAGATATGAAGGATGTAGTTTATAAATACATTTTCAAAGTGAGTAAATTTTTTTGGAAAATGTTAATTTTGAAACTTTGAATATTGATCATTTTCACATTGCTTTGTTATGAGTAAATAACGATGCTTTTCAAAGAATCTTGTGATTCTTAGTATTAGTTGATTAAGAGATGAGTCTGATGTATGGGGGAAGCAGCCATTTTAGAGGACTCTCTGGAGAAAGTTTTCTTGCAAAGGTTTAGATTTGTGTCAAGCCTAAAATTTGCTTGGTTTATTTAGAGATGGTGATAGGCAAAGAGAAGTCTCCATATGGTCCATGGTACGAATAACGGCTGAGTTGGGCAGAAATAAAGCATCCTCTTCCTAGCAGTATCAGACTTGCACATTTTGGGATTTATGTAATGGAAGGTTAATTTGGATGCCTTTACCACATTAAAAATCTTGACTTCTTGAACAGATGTCCCCATCAATTTCTCACCTGATCTGTGGCAGCTTCAGAAATTGGAGGAGTCTGAAGTAAGTAAGACAATCTGGAGGTTGTGCCTTTTAGAGACTTGGGCACCATCCCTCCAACAGGATCCCAGGCCACACCACTGAACCACCCATCTCAACGCTGGATACATTTTTTTTTTTTTTTGAGTTGGAGTTTTACTCAGTCGCACAGACTGGAATGCAGTGGCCGCTCCTGGCCACCGCAGCTTCGACCTGCTGGGCTCTGGCGATCCTTCCACCTCAGCCTTCTGAGTAGCCGGAATTACGGGCATGCGCTACCACGCCCGGCAGATTTTTTTATTTATTGTAGAGATGAGGTCTCGCTGCCCAGGCGGGTCTCGAACCCGCGGGCTCAGGCAATCCACACACCTCAGCCTCCCAAAGGCACAGATTACAGGCTGAGCCACCGAGCCCGGCTTGGATACATTTTTTAATGCTACAACATTTGAAACTTCCTCCCTAACTTCCTTTTACTTTGTGCTCTGTTCTGCAATTCAGGAAAAGGCAAAGACGGTGCTGAAAGGGCCAACAGTCCTGTCTTTGGAAAGAACTTTGCTTCCTTCTGTGACTGGAAAGGGCACCTGGATCCCAAAACATCTTTTGCTGCTTTTGATGAAGAAGTCCGAAGAGAATGCATGGTTTGATTCACATGCCGTGGTTACTGACAGATTTTCACATGAATGTTTCAATTTGGCAAGACTATTAAGCAGTGTATTTCCCTTATCTAATTGCATGTCCCCAAATTAATTTTAACGAAGCCCAAAATGATTGAAAAATTTCCCTCCACATATTTTCAGTCCCTTTATGCTGGCAGGGTGCCCAGAGTGCCGCAGAGTCAGAGCCCCGGCTGGGCAGCTGTAAGTGCAACTATGAATGGCTAAGGTGAAACTCTGGACTTTTCTCTTCTAAAATACACTTTTCATACAGAAAGATGAAAACACAAATTGCAACTCCAAATACAGACAATTAAAGGCGCTGTGTGTCTCTTCTCTGGATATGCTGAAGAATTACATATGAACTCTCTTAAACATTGCTATAGAATTATAATGGTTTTAGAATGGACTACTTGGGTATATTTTGAAAACTCTGAACTAATTTTACTGTATTACCAACCTAGTTTGTTAAAATATAGCTATCTCAAAGTTACAAAAATGAGCCAACTCTTTACTCTCTTTTAAACCAAATATTTTAAATTTTAAAACTGATTCAACAACTGTGACTACACTTGGGTCTGCCGCTAACCAGCTGACAAAGAATTTCAGGGTCACTTTCCTAATAATCTGTGTGTTTATGTCCTTCTTTTCTCATCTTCCTTCCTTTTTTCTTGTAAAGCAACTGATTAAGTAAGGAAAAATCATTTATCTGGTTTGATCTGAATGTCACTTGCTTTTCAGATGGAAAAAATGTGTAGAAGGCCTTCACATTACAAGTGAAAAGCGTTGCTGCTATGTAAGAGTATCAAAGGAGTGAGGGCTCAGAGACACCCAGACTTCTATCTCAGCTATATCTCTTTCTCACTCTTTAAGCATGAGCACACATGATTTTGAAACCTGTTTCTTCAGGGGATAATTCTTGTATTTATCTCAGATAATTGTTGAAAAGTATAATGGGGAATTGCACATAAACTGCTTAGGGAGGAAACGGACACAGATAAAGTTATCACTCTTTGCCATTATTAATATCATCATCATCATTACCATCAACATCACCATTCTCAGGCTAGTTAACAGAAGGGAAAAGCATTTTGACCTGCAAAAATAAATAGTCACATCGTTCTCCAAAGTGACATATGCAATAAATTAGTTTAGGAGCATAATTTTAAACACTTTTTGCTCAAAGCAAATCTTAAAGAATGCTGTTGATTGGTTGCTGCACATTTTTCATTACCCAAGGAAAAGTTTTCTTGATTTCCAGCTGCCAAATTCCACCCCCTTAAAGGTCACTGTCCATTGAGCAGAGCACATCTTTCATGTCATTATTCTTTCTCATCATGATGGCGACTCTGGAGTGGTCTACAGGTACCTTACTTAACACAAAGCCAACTCCAGAAGTGTCTTCAAGACAAAAGCCCAATGTAAAGTAGCAGGGGAGAAAAGTGCCACTGAAATTAATTTTGGTTCAATATAGTAAGTTTTCCCCCAAATATTCAATACTTGTAATCCCTGTAAAACTTTCTCCAAAACCACTTTCAACCCACGGATTGACCTTAGGGAAAGAGAAAAATATGTGCATACTCCCTCAACCAAACTTTCTGGTCTTTTTCCCATTGGGTGTAGAGGGGTGGAGTGGTGCAGGAAGGAGATGGAGAGAGAAGGTCCTTTGTCTGGAACTTTTAATTACTGAGGGGTTTTACCAAAGAAGCAATTCCTTTCACACACCAAGCCTCACCTTGAGTTCTTCCCCACTGGGGATATAGTTGATCAGTGATGTAATTCTTCAGTTATTTAAGGATAGTGATTCTTTTATTCTTACAAAGGTTTACTGAAAATTAAAAGAAGCCTGTAGTCATTTATTTTAATCTCTCAAGACTGTTTATTGTTCCTACAAGTCGGGACAGCCTCATCTTTGGAAAACACATTCCAAGAGGAAAGTTGATAAAATGATTGCCTTGTTAGATGGGTGGGGTTTTGCAAGGTAGACTCACTGCTGATGGTCTTTGGAGGCAGCATGTTTGGCACTTTACAGTTTATCTGGTGGTATTTCTGAAGTGCACATGGTAACTGTTCATTTGCCTTTAGAGACTTTGCCATATTGAGAAGACAATAAATGTCTACAAGTTGCAAACTTCAAGAATATTATCCATTTCCCATGCCACTTCCTTCCCTTGCATTGCCATGCAATGTTCTGGCCTTTATACCATGTATAAAATGCGGAATAATATATGCATTTAGTATGGGTTCTTTGACTATTATAAGCCTCCACCTTTACAATATAATTAATCACCTTCCCATGTGTGGTGGAAACTGAGAAATAATTTTTTTTCCCCTTGGGTTATAAAAATATCCCTAGATTGCCAGCTTTTAGTTTTTCAGTACTTTGATCTACTTTGAATGTGAAGGGTGCAGGATCCCCAAACTGGATGGGTGGCCTCCACCCTACAGTTTGAGAAAAAGCTATGAATTTTCCCCCTTATTTTTTATATCCATGAGTTTCTTATTTAAAGAAAAATTTAATACACAGTTGGTACCTTTACCATTAGCTCACCCAAATGTTATTTGTTTAAGATGTATTTGATGTCCAATATATTCAGTGTGTGTGTGTGTGTGTGTGTGTGTGTGTGTGTGTGTGTGTGTGTTTTTACAAGACTTATTTAAGCTCTTAGAAAAAAGAGATTGTCTTTTGCTAAAGGCACATTATCTTCAAAATCTGGCATTTTCAGCCTATTAATCTTAACTTAAATTTTCCACATCTTAAATTGTCTTAGTTCTCTGAACTGCAAATTGGTGAAGGGGTGAGAGGGGAAGAAGTAGAAGAGATCTTTCTTCTTAGTAGCTGACTCTCCTTGCTTCAGAAAGCTTAGTGAACTCTCTTATTTGATGGAAAAGGCAATCCTTAGGCACTAACAGGAGAATGGCAAGATCTTAGACATTGTCTCACTTTAAATAAGTACCTTCTAGCTTCCAAATCTGTTCTAAGCTGCTGTAATGCTTATCATGTTTACAACTGATAGAAATACATTACAAGATAAATATCCTAAACCAAAATTAAAAGAAATTCAGTTATAATAAGAAAAAAATTGAAGAAATAGTACTAAATGAACTTTAAAAACTCTAAAAGCAGGTCACTTGTTGTTACAGATGTGAATAAATTGTGTAAACAAATTCCTCAAACACAAGACCAACTCTCATATCTATAGGGGAGATCGTTAATTGAACCTCAACCTCAGCAAAATAATTAAGTACATCTCTGAAAATGAGTACTAGGTAGTATGGAAGAGAATACTAATGTTTTTAAGAACAGGAATGTGGTTTTTTAGGTTAAAATTGCTTGGCAACATTTGCTATGCAAAGAATTGAGTTTTATACTCTTCCAAGCAATATAACTTCAGTGGGATGTTTGGTTGGGGGAACTCAGTCATGTAAGATACTGTGCAATAATGCCTTTTCCCTTTTTGTTCCTAAATTTTGCCCATTCCAACTTCTTTTGGAACAGTCTAATCAGCACTCAGATAATGCTAATAAGGGCTTCCTGGACTTCATGCAAGAAAAGTCTGCAGCAGGTAAAGACTGAAGTGAATGGCTTCCTCAGTCCAAACTGGATGGCACTGGGAGGAGGTCACTCAAGAAAATGTGGCCACAGAGGTATGTTAGGGTTCTTTGTACTCATTATTCTTTTTTTCAAAGATTCTTCAAGAGCGCTTGTGGCTTTCTATGGGCTTCTTGGACTTGCTCTTACTCCCTCCAGAAACATTCTTCACCACAGCAGAAAGCTGTTGAATACTTACCAGGCTCATTCAAAACTTGGGGACTTTAATGCAAGCCACCAAAGATAAGAGAAGATTTTTAAAAAAACAGGAAATGTCACTTGTAAACACAGTTAGTGCATTCATTTCTTGTTTTTTATTAATCCACTCTTGATCTAAGAGTATAGAAATTCTATTCAGATTTAGAAGTTCTTTCAACAATAAGTATGTGTATGACTTCCAAGTTACCAGCCCAATAGTTCTTATTAATGTAAAACAATGCAATAGTTGCCTCAGGCAAAGCCAAGCGTTTGATTTTCATAGAACCAACTTTTGATTAAATACTCTGTGGACTATGTTTATCTACTATGATCTTTAGCTGATCTGTTCCAAACTGGTCAGGAAGAAAGAAGGAGTGGTCTAGGAGAAACAATCTGTTGTGAATAACTCTGAACTAGAGTGTCTAGAAATCTGTCATTAGTTCTATTCATGGTTATTGGTAATTTCTTGTCTTCCCTGTGTCTTATTTTCTTGTCTTCCCTGTGTCTTATTTTCTCACTCTGCAAAAGGAAGAAAATGGAAAAATAGCACCTTCAAAGGATAAAGGATGGCAAAAAATATATAAAATGAGTAAAAATGTCATTACTGATAAACTTCAAGGGCATTATGCTTAGTGACAAAAGTAAATCTCAAAAAGTTGTGTGCTGTTCAACTAAAAGGACAAAATCATAGAGATAGAGAACAGATTGGTGGATGCCCCAGACAAAAGTAGTGGGGTGTAGATATAAGAAAGTGACATAGCCGGGCTCAGTGGCTCAGCCTGTAATCCCGCGCCTTTGGGAGGCTGAGGAGAATGGATTGCCTGAGCCCGCAGGTTCGAGACCCGCCTGGGCAGCGAGACCTCATCTCTACAATAAATCAAAAAATCAGCCGGGCGTGGTAGTGCATGCCTGTAATTCCGGCTATTTGGAAGGCTGAGGCGGAAGGATCGCTGGAGCCCAGCAGGTTGAGGCTGCAGTGGCCGGGAGCGGCCACTGCACTCCAGTTGGGCGACAGAGTGAGACTCCAACTCAAAAAATAAATAAAAATAAATAAATAAGAAAGTGACATGAGGATGGTCCTTTGTGCTAATAGACCAGCTCTGGATTTTAGTTCTGTTGGTAGCTACACAACTTTATACGCTAGATAAAGTTGCATAGAATTGCACACACATTCATATACACATACATATAAACACACAAATAAATACATGAAAAATTGATGAAGATTGAATAAGGTCTGCAGTCTAGTTAAGGGTATTTTAAGTACATCAGATCCTTGGTCTTGATACTGTACTATGGTTATCCAATATGTCATCATTAGGGAAAACTGGGTGAAGGGTACACTGGACACTGTATTATTTTTGTAACTTCTTGTGGATCTAAGTTATTTCAAAATAAAACATTTTAAAATGTCATTACGCACCTGATATATGGGTGCTTCTCGGCCAATCCCATGTTCTCTGTGTTTGTGATTACAATGAAAATAAAAGTAGAAATTTTTTTTAAAAAGAGAGAAAGTGGTGAGAGAATGACAAATGTTACATGCAGTGGGATGAGTCACAACAAAGCCATCAATCACAGTTCTCCTCTTGTAACTTAACTTTGCATAAAAATGAATACAATGGTTCCTTGTTTAACAGCGCTCTGAAGTTAACAGCAAAGTTCTTGGGAACTGCCTTTTGAAACTTAAGACTTTTGTAAATTGAGATGCCATGGGACATTTGTTCCTTGGACAGCTTCATAAAAACAAAGGAATTTGCAGTAAAGTAAGTTTAGAATTATTGAAATTAAACATAATTTTTTTTCCTGGATCTCTTTTTATAATGATTTTTTTTAAGAGCACATACTTTTGGAAAATAGACTCAAGACTTCTTTTTTCCTGAAATACTGGACTAGGCAATCCAGTTGATTTGGATCAACTCTCTGCTGAAGACAATGAAAATTGACAAAACACACACATACATACATCATCACCACCACCACCTTCACCATCATCATCCTCATCATCTAATTGAAGGTATTGGAGGGATCTCAATGCAGTGAAGAATTACAAGGCCAAGATACAGAGAAGGCAGAAACACATAGAGATGAATCCAGGATTTGGGGTGATTTTCACCCTAAGGATGAATGCCATTACTAGAAGAGGGGACTGAAAACCTGAAAAGATATTCAGGGCTTTTGCCAGCTTCACAAGGAAAGTGGGACAAAAATAGGTGTCCAGGGCTTATCAAGAAGAAGTTTCTGAAAAACCTTGCGTGTTCTGGATTAAGATAGGCAAGTAATATACCCTAGGAGTTAGGGTGAATAGGAAGTAAAATGACTCTACAGGAACTAAAGTCTGTTTTAGGTAAAAAAGAAAAAGAAAAACAAAGTCTGTTTTAGGATCATCTCAATCCTTGAAATAGATTCTAGAATGCTGTGTTTCTGGCTGTTTGCTGCTAACAAAAATAAATACTTTCTCTAGAAAAATAAAATCTTGAAACATTTTTGAAAGGACATAACATGGAGTCAATATAGTCAAAGAGCAGCCATTTTAACATTGCTTAGTTCTGTCATATTTTTCTAGCAGTTCACTTTAACTTACCCACTAATCACTAACCAAGTGCAAAACTGGTTTCTCAGAGGTAGCTGTTGTTATTGTCTTACAACCCCTCTTCCCAACTTGCTTTGTAAACCTGTTACCCTAATAAGCCCTTCATGACCTTCATGACACAGACTCATCAACGTGGCAGCAATCATGTGACTAATCCACCTATCTTCCTGCTGTCCATCATAGTGACATCAGTACCTGTACTTATCTGCCCCTTTGGGGTGACATGAAAAAGACCACCATCCAATCACCTTAACAACCTGCCCCATCAAAAGGAAGGTTTTAAAGCATTTGACCTCAAGCAGCCACTTGCCATTGCTTTGTTAAACTCTGGTTGGCCACCTGACTCTTTGAGTTATGGCCGCCATGTTTCCTAGCTTTGACCTTCCTCCCTTGCCACTATGTTTCCTAGCTTTGACTCTCCTCCCTTACCTTAGGTTGGGGAATCTCTTCTCTTTCTCGCTCTCTCACATTTACTTTCTAGATAAACTGTATTTTCCAATCTCACTTCTGTGCAATTCTTTTCATCTTTTTTCAGCACTGGATCACAGACACCTCCGTTAAGTCTGACCTAACATATTGGGAGGCCCCAGTGAGATTTTGACCTAACATTTTTGGAGATTCCCACTGGGATTTTGATACCTAACAATTGTTATAATTTTTCACATACATGAAGCTATCAATAAAAAAATCAAAGCATAGAGGGAAATTTTTAAAAAATACAGCAGAAACAGACCTAAAGGGTCTTCAGATAATAGTTCTCAATCATATAATTTAAAATAACAATGCTTACATGGTTAAAAGGATTGTAAGAAAAGATGAAGAATTTTAATGACTAATTGGAAACTGTAAAGATAACCAAAGGAAAATTTTAGAACTGAAAAATGTAATAACCAAAATCAGTGGAAGGAAAGAATCAGTGAATTGAAAGATAGATTCAAATAAAACACTCAGAAAAAGGCATAGAGTGAAAAACGGTGAAAAAAATATAGAAGAAAAGGTTAGAGGCAGAAATCTTATCATGGATGTCATGATGTTCTTTCCAGGAGAATAAAAGGAAAATAAATATGTAGTTACAGTATTCACAGAAGCATTAACTGACAATTTCCAAACTGACAGAAAATATCAAGCCAGAGATTCAGGAAGCAAGATAAATCCAAAGAAAATCTCATCAGCAAAAATGACTGAAAACCAAAGACAATGAAAAAGGAGGAATATTAGATTCACAGTTGTTGCCTTGAAAGTAAAATAAGTAAAATAAAAATGATGGAAGCCAGATGATAATTTAAAAAATGCTGAAAGATAGCTTCCAACCCAGAATTCTATATTGGATGAAAATATCCTTCAGGAATGAAGACAACATACAGACATTTTCAGAAAATAACAACAATAACAACAGAGAATATGTCACTAGTAAACATACACTGAAGGAAATATGAAAGATACTCTTCAGAAGGAAGGAAAATGATCCCAGATGGAACCTTGGCAATGTAGGAAGGACCAAAGAGCAAATGGCAAATATTTCTGTAAATTGAAATGAATCTTGAAGTAAAAAGTTATAATAATAATATTTGAAGAGAACCTGAAATATGTATGTAATCAAAATAGATAATAACAATTGCAAGTAAGTTGGAAGAGATGGAAAAGAAGGTCTTGTAGTATCTGAGATAAGGTAAAAAGTATTAATTTATATCCAATTGGGTAAGTCAGGAAAACCAGCTGCAATCGCTAGGTCTTCTGTAAAAGAATGGTGAAAGAATATTAATCCCCACACTTATCAAGGGATCCAAATCAACAAATTAGAAGCAAAAGAATACAAGGATGGATGAAAACAGAATATAGATGCTTGTAGAAGAAGCAGAAAGCAAGTAATAGAATGGCAAATTTTGCCTCAAATATGGCAGTATTTCCAATAGCATAGTTTTTGTAAGCTGTATTCTCAGTGACTAACAATAAAAATAGCAGTTAACTTGTGGAAATAATACTGCATGCTAAACTAACTCATTTAATCTTCATGGCATCCATATGTAGTAAGGCCTAGCACTATCCTCACTTGAAAAATGAGAAAACTTAGGCACAGAGAGTCTAAATAACTGGCCTGAATCACCCAGCAGACAGAGAGCAGAGCCAGGATTTGAAACCATATGTTTAATTTTGAGTCTGATCTTTTAACCACCATGTTGCACTACATGATCCTGCCATTCAAGTGGCATTAATAAGAAAGCTATAGATTTGCTTGATGTGAAAAAAAAAATTGTTTATGTCATCAGGAGTTTCTTCTGGATTCGATAACTATGCCTATTAGAACTTAACATTTAAAAAAATGTCGAGAGCAGCTTGGTTGTCATTGATATTTAAAGCCTTAAAAAATGTCATTCTTGAATGTACATAGTATTTGCACTTCTAGAAAACCATCTCAAGGACAAAATAAGTAACAGGAATTAAAAAAGGATAGACAGAGATGCTCACTATCTGTGACAGTGAAAAGATCAAATGGTGAGAATGTGCCATTAGTGATGACACATTTAATTGGTGGGATAATATGTGGCCAATAAAGGAGTATTATAAGTGAAAGCATTATATATATTACACACAATTTTGTTATTTATTTATAAAAAGTTGTGTATTTATTCTTACGTGTTTAAACTTCAGTCACCTTCAAAGTACTCTCCATTTGATGCAATACACCTATCAAGATGCTTTTTCCACTGCTCAAAACAGTTTTATTTATTTATTTATTCATTTTTATCATAAAGATATGCGGTACAATTCAGAGCTAGGTATACAAGCCTGCATAATGAAAGCAGTTTTTGAACTCATCAATTTTGATGCCTTTTAGTGCTTCTACTGTTTTTTGTTTCACCTTTTCCACATTGACAAAATGCTTTCCTTTGAGGACTTTTTTTTATCTGGAAAAACAAAAAAAGTTCCTCAGGCAACAGTGGGTGAATAGGAAAGGTGAGGCATGAGAATCACACTGTTTTTGGTTAAAAACTGCTGAACACTCAGCACAATGTGGGCAGGTACGTTGTCATGATAGTATAAATCACCTATCTGCCAAAATCTTGGATTTCTTTCACAAATCGTAGCACAACATTCTCAAAACTTCCAGATAACAACCAGTGGGTTCCTAGAACATTTACCTAGCAGAGCTCCCTCTTCAAAAGATAATTTGGGGTTTCTTTTGGGGGGGTCCCTCTTCATATGTATGTGTGGGTGTGTAATAAAAATTTATATTAAGTGGTTAGAAAGAAAGCAAGAGAGCATATGCCAGAATCATTGCAAATAGGGAAATCCCCTTTCCTAGTCTCCTTGACAAAAATTCTCAGAGGAAAAAAGAACTATATACAATATAATACATTCTTGGAGCAGATACACTCAAGTATTAGTATTGCAGTGTGTATATTGGCGCTATAGCCCCAGATAATGCATTTGTTCCTCTTTTTGTATTTCCCAGTTCTCCTTGGGACTTACATTGGGATTGATATGCAAATTTACTCATAATAAAACATGGCTGTTTGAAAAGAGAAAACTTTCTGATATCTGATGAGGGAGATACTTGTGCTCTCCCAGAGTATATTTAGAAAAAGACTCATTAACCGAAGAGGGCGAGTTCCTGATGGGATTTGACCTCGTTTTCCTCCATGGAAACACCAACCATGAATACCAAGTGGCTGAGGTGCTCTCTTCCATCTCACCCCTTTGCCTTGGTGTGGTGGGACCTGAATGCATGGTCACATGACTCCAGGTTGATGGTGCACAGCAGTGGCCAGAACCAGCTACTTTCGGGAAAGACAGAGACCTGGGGCCTCTCAGATGGCATGAGACCAGAGGAGAGAGAACACTAAAGACAAGCAAATCATAATGCATCCTGTGTAAGGCCAGTGCTCTCTTGGTAACTTCAGGTGATACTTTCATAAGTTTATCAGTCTATCCATCTATAGCCATGCATTTAGCAAATAGTTTTGTGTATTATATAGCAACACCATGCTAGTATCCCAGAACAGAAAAATGAGTTTAAGGAACAGATACCGTTTTTTGTCCCACATACCTATCAATCATGAGAAAAGGGACTTCACCCTCCCCCTTTTAAAAATCAAGATTCACTAGGGTTTCCCTGTCTACTGCACATATGATACTCTTTAGATGTTTGGCTACCCTGAGAATTAAAGAGTCCATTGGCTATGCATTGATGTTCCTCTAAAGGTAGTTTCTCAAAGGGCTGTCTATGTAGAAAGAATTAGAAGGACACTAGTATCTCTTCATCTCAAGGTTTTGTTGTTGAACTCCATAAGAGGTTCCTGATTAGGGTTCTTGTCAACTTGGTCAGGACAAAATACACATTTATTTTAACAAACCTCCAACTCAAATGTAACATTTTTTAAAAGCATAGACAACAAATTGCAGTAGTATCGTAAGTATGTATGACTTTCTCACCAGTTGGAATCACATTATAGTGTTTACAAATGTTCCAAAATGTTGTGTACGCTCTTCACTACCTAGAAGTTACAGTCATTCTGTTTGGCAGTCAGTCTTGTTGTATAATAAGCTAATAAGGAATACTAACTGTATACATCTATATGTATATATATATTTTTAATTGATTTGATAACTCTATTTGTTAGGGTTTCCAGAAAAACAGAATAGCTAGCTCACTGGAGACATAAGAAAGTTGATGGTTTAGCTCCAGTCTGAAGGCCAACGAGTTCAAGATTCAGAAAAAGTCAATATTTAAGTTCAAGTCTGAAGACAGGAAAAAAGTGATTTTTCAGCTCTAAAGCAGTCAGTTAGGCAGAATTCCCTCTTACTCGGGGAAGAGTCAGGCTTTTGTTCTATTTGGGCCTTCAACGGACCAAATGAGGCCCACTCATATTAGAAAAGGCAATCTGTTTTTTTCAGTCTATCAATTTAAGTATTAAACTCATTCAAAATACCCTCACAGAAATATACAGAGTAAAGTTTGAACAAATATCTTGGCATCCTGTGACCCAGACAAGTTGATACTGTAAGTCTACCTCTTGTCAGCTTGGCACCCATATGCATCTACTTAAGACATACTTAATCTCCACAAAAAGACAATAGCAAGGTTATGATTCTGCCTAACATTATATAACTATGAAGCACACAATTTAAAATGTACTAACCCCTTTCTCAGAGGAGGTAAAGCCCTTGAGTAGTGTTCACTCTTCTCATCGATATCTTATAAAGTAAATACTAAGATACAAACTTAACAATATTCAACTATTATGCTCTAAAGTCAATATATCTTATGTTACATAATAGGGGAAAATAGAGGGAAGAAAACAAAAATATTTTCCATATACATGCACACATACAAATATATTAATAGCAAAATAAGGAAGAAATATTCATGCTAATTACAATCCTTGCTTCTGTAACTGGTCATGTGGTTGTAGTTGGTATTTACAATTACCTTTCTCTGCTATTCATTCTATATTCCTTTTACCTTCAGCAAGCACATCAGCTGGTCATGGTTCTTGATCAAACCATGGTGGGATGACCAAAACCTTCATTTCTGAAGGGTCTGGGCCATTACTAGTCCTGCCTGGATTGGATTGTTGTAGTTTCCTATTGACCTTAATCACAAGACATGATAATATTATAAGATAGCCTGTAGGCTCTCCCCTATGCCAGCTGTACTTTCCCTTCTTTCCATTGTGAAGTAGTGATCCAACATCTTTTTGGTAGTCTGGATTAGTCACCCTACCAGTACAGTAATTCTCCTCTTTGTCTGTTGTTCTGGTAGAAGCATTCATTTTTTTTTTTTGAGTTAAGACCTCTGGGCCAAAGCACTTAGGCTATGAGAGCAGAAAGCAAAGATTTTGCCAGTGGTCACTGTGGATAATAGTGAATGGTTCCACCCCTTGATTTGTGAACCTGTGAATCTTAGCTATGGGAGAAACAGAACTCTATATTGAACTCTGATTCAGATCATACACAGCCTTCTGAAGAACTTTGCCCTAGTCCTCTCAGGTGTTGTCACCCACCTGACGTTGAAACTGAGTCTTCAAAAGGTCATTTCACTGTTCTATCAAGCCAGTTGCTTCAGAGTGGTGGGAAATATGGTAAGACCAGTGAATTCCCTGAACATTGACCCACTGTAGCACTTCATTTGCTGTAAAGAGAGTCCCTTGATCAGAAGCAATGCTGTGTTGATACCATGATGGTAGATAAGGCATTAGATTTTACCAGAAGCATTGCATGCAGAGAAGGCAAATTTGTATCCATAGTGTTCATCCAGAAAAAAACACTGCCCCTTCCATGATGGGAGTGGTCCAATGTAATCAACCTTCCACTAGGTTGATCCCCTGGTTGGTTTGACTCAGCAATAAGTCTGATTATTTAATAGTTAATAAACAAGCATAATTGCTACTATTTACTAAGCTTAAAAAATTATTTTGATAACTATTTTTTAATATAGCTACAACTGACCAAACCCTTGGTAAAATGTTGAATATCTCATGTCCCTGATTACTATCATGGCTTAATTTGGAATGGGGTAATATCTTTTATACTTTCTCCCAGGCTAGGCAATCTGTAATGTTTTTGCATGGTGCTAATAATATGATTTCATTTTTGTTTCTCCTTTCACTCAGCTATTTTCCAAATATTTTTTGATCTGAGGTATAAGATTTCTATGAAAATGTACACCTTATTTCTACTCCCCCAATTGTTCCAGTGAATCCAATTCTACTGAAATAATTATATCCTCTGTTGCTGCATTCCAATCTCAAGCCTAACTACAATCTTGGAGTTTTAGGAATGGCAGAACAAGGAAGAGCTTTCCATCAGAGTTGATCATAGAAGATATTTATTCACTATTTATCAGAGCACATATTAAATGTCAGGAATAATACTATATAATTTGGAGCTCCAGTGATGGATAAGACGTGGTTACAACTGTAAAGGAGCTTAGCAGAGCAGGAGAGACAGGCATGTAAAAGGCCCTGGGAACATAGAAAATGGTGTAGAGACTGTATGGCACAGAGAAGACAGCTTTGTGGTTGGAGGTACATTTACAACTGGTCTGGTAGAATGAGTATGCTTCATAAAGTAGAGAAGAAACAAAAGGGAGGTACAAGTCACAAAATGAAAAGGTTAATGGTGGAACCATTACAAGCAGAGGAAGGAATAAAAGATAAAAAGACATAGTGTGTTTTGGGGACAACTGGTGTCTATAGCACTGGACCAAAAGTCATCTGGGTGAGAAGATGAAAACAGGTATTCTGGAAAGAAGGATGCTATGGAGACTGGATTTGAGATTGATCAATAAGTAATTGAAGTCACTAATGGCTTATAAGCAGGGGAATCACATGATCAGATGCAAACATTAGAAAGATGACTCAGGAGACGATACATGGAAGGAAGATAATGGAATCACAAATAGCCTGTGACCCATCTGAATTTGAAAAAAAAAGAAGAAAGAAAGAAAGAAAGGAAAGAATCGAAGATGGCTTTCAAATTTCTAGCTTAGGTGGGAGTTCGGTGGTGACATTCTTAATGGGGGAAAGGTCAATCTAGAGGCAAAAAGTCAAGGTCTGGAACTCAAGAGAAGAAATATTGAGGCTGGGAAAATAAAGGTATGAGTCATCCACATGGAAGTGATAGTTAAATCTATGGGAATGAAGGAGATTTCATAGGAGAGTGTCTAGACTTGAGATGTGAAGAGCCTTGAGGACAAAACCCCGGGGATACTAGCATGTAAGTCTGGAGCCAAGAAAAATGAGTCAGGGAGGGAAACAGACAGACAAGGCAGAGAATCCTACAGAGACTAAAGCAACACCATATGAGGCAAACCCAGAGCAGGGGGAATGGGTGAAAGAACTGCAGTTAAGATCTTCCAAATGGCTATGGAGGCTGAGGTCAGAAATGAGTATCCCAGAGGTGAAGCGACATTGTCCTTATGAGGATGATATCTGGCATGCTCTTGTGGGAAATTAAGAAATAAGATAGAAGTGGAAAGATCTAGCAATTCAAAGTTAGGGAGTAATTATGTTTCTCTGAGAAGGTACTTAAAGCACTTTAAGCAGTGCTTGAGAGGGACACATAGAGGAGATGGCGTATTACGGACTTTTAGAGACTTACAGACCAGTGGGAAGATGGCACCTGTCTTCTCCCACAGGGGATTGACAAGATGAAGAAAGAATGACCCTCCAATGTGAAATTTTGTTTTCTGGTTGGATTCTAATAGTATTACAGTTGGTACTCCTTGAGGTTGTGAGATAGTCGGGGGAGAGGGGTCATGTGCTCAAGGTATGAGCCAACCCCTAGTCGTAGTTTCCTAACCATTGAGCTCTTAGTCACCCAAGAAGCCATGTCCTTCTGAAAGCCTATTCCCATCAAGAGTTACTTCTGGTCACTACCATTGACCCAACAACTTTGAAATTGACATTGGACAGCAGATGAGGGTCATGTGGTACCACGGTGAGCTACCTTGGGACACACACAAGGAGGTGAATCTCTTCCTGAGCCTGATCTTCTAGAGAAGCCCAAGCTTCTGCACCTGCTTTTATCTTTCTAACGAACCACTACCAGCCCCTGCTGTCATTTGTGCTTCCCATAGTTTCTGCACTGCCCACCAGTCAGTAAATTATATCAAAGTAAATTATATTGCAGTACATCCCTTCTTAAAACCCTAAAATTATTTCCCATCATGCTTACAATAAAGCCAAGGGTCAAGGCTATGAATTGAAGTCTTTCGCATTTGATCTCCAGTAGTGGTTCCCAAATAGGTCTCATTTCGCATCCACACCTCAGGACACTTAGCAATATCTGGAGACATTTTTGGTTGTCATGATTTTAGAGGAGAGGTTGCTCTAATGGTATCTAGTGGTTAGATGCCAGGGATGCTGCTAAGCATTCTACAGTATACAAGACTCCTCCCCTCAGCAAGGATAAAAAATTATCCAGTCCCAAATGTCAATAGTGCCAAGTTTGGGAGACTTCCCTATAGGACCTTCATACTCTGCCTACCCCATCCTTCCTCTCTGAGACATCCTTCCTAGGTAACTCTTGTCTTGGTTAGCCTTGATCACCTCAGACACACCATTGCTACTTGAGGACATTTTAGTCACTGCTTCCTCTGCTGTCTCTCCTAAATGTTTGCAGGTCTTGCTCCATGCAGGTTTCTGCCAAAACGCTGCTCCCTAAGGAGGCTTCTCTAATCCTGCCATCTAAAACATCTCCTCATTTCCCTCACTGCCCTCCTGCTCTCTTCACAGCACTTTGATCATCTGAAATTCATGGCCTCCTTGTGTCTTTATCACCTGTCTTCTTTGCTGGGAGGTGAGGTCCATGAGAGCACAACTTTATCCCAGACCCAGAGTGAGACCCAGCACACAGTGGGCACTCAAGAAACAGCTGCCTAATAAGTGAAGGAGGGAATACTTGTCCAGGGCCTGTCTACCTCAGATGCTGTTCCTAGGGTTAGAGCATGGGTAATCCTTTACTCTCCCAATACTCATCCAGCAAAGACTCTTTGGCTTGATTTTGAAGCTGTCTGGTTTTATATTTGCCTTACACTTACCCACCCAACATAACTAGATATCCACTAAGAGAGGCCATCAGATCTGAAGAGTTCAAAGTCAAGGGGGCATACAAATGGTCAATAAACATATGAAAAAATACTCAAAGACACTGATCATCAGGAAAACGCAGATTAAAACCACGATGAGATACCACTTTATACAAGTCAGAATGACCATTATTAAAAAAATAAGATAAAATCAATAGATGTTGACACTGATGCAGTGAAAAGGGAACATTTTTATACTGTTGGTAGGAATGCAAATGAGTACAATCTCTGTGGAAATCAGTATGGAGATTGCTCAGAGAACTAAATGTAGATCTACCATTCAATCCAATAATTCCACTACTTAGTATCTACTCAAAGGAACAGAGGTTATTATACAAAAAAGACACCTGCATGTGTATATTTATAGCAGCATGATTCGCAATAGCAAAGATATGGAATCAACCTAAATGTTCATCAACTGATCAGTGGATAATGAAAATGTGATACACACATACACACACACACACACACTCACACACAAACACACACAATCCCCTTGGGATATTATTCAGTCACAAGAAAGAACAAAATAATGTGTTTTTGCAGCAACCTGAATGGAATTAGCGACCATTATCCTAAGTGAAGTAATAAGGGAATGGAAAACCAAATACCGTATGTTTTCACTTATAGGCGAGAGCTAAGCGAAGGGGCTGCAGAACATAGAGAATGACATAGAGACCTTTGGAGACTCAGAGGGGGAAGAGGGGAGTTGGAGAGGGACAAAAATTTACCTGTTCGGTACAGTGGGCACTAATGGGGGTGATGGGTACATCTAAAGCCCAGACTTCTATACCACTATAAGTAGCTATGTGACTGAAAACCATGTGTACCCCTAAAGTTATTAAAATAAAATAAAAAGTCACGGGAGGGAAAATGCCAGACGTCTTAAATGAGCTCGCTTTGGTCAGATGACCCTCGTCACATTCTCCTTCACTCTGGACTTTAGAATTTCCCATCCATGGGTTAGGTAGCATGGCTAGGAGTCTTGAACACTAGACTCAAGTGCAATTTCCAAGCTTGTTTGGACGGCATCATGTATGGCACACATGTGCATGTGAGCCTGCTTACGTGGTTACACACATGTCATCATATGAGGCACAGGTCCTCTTCTAGGGGACCAACAAGAGTGCTGGTCTAACTCTTCCTGTTACAACATGAAAGTAGCTCAAATCAAAGCAAGTCTCTGCAGTCTGAGGACAGGAAAAAAGGAGAGACAGGCGGAAGCTCTTCAGAATGTTCCATGACAACTTGGTGTTTCTGAACAGGGCAGGTTTGAGATTTGATTTAATTCATTTACAGAGGAAACATTTTATAGCATTTTATGAAGTTTTCTTTTATAAAATAAATGTATAACCCACCCATCTTCATAACCCCTGATTTCCTGTCAGCGCTGGTTTTTTTTTTCTTCCCCCCTCCCTTTTTTTTTGTTTTCTGAAGACAGCTTTCCCTGGGGGTGGGTTGTGGGGGGAAGTAAAAACAGCTTTTCCTGGAAGAGTTCGTGCTGTCCTCACTCACCTTTTGCATAACAAAAGCCCAGACTATAATTCTGAATGGCTGTTTTGTGTAGTTGAACCAGGTGTTCCGCTTGGAGAGACTGAACATTAGAAGTCAGAGAAATGCCAATTTGCTCTGTTTCAAAACACTTTGTTTCAAATGCTGCCAAAGCCTTGGGGCAAAAAGCTATAATCTATTTCCAGTTCTAGCCTTTCAGTTGGCTTGGCCAATTTTTTAAAAAATTTGTTAACATGACCAAGTGACAGTATCACTTATTAACCTTATTGATCTGGGAAGGATTTTATTAACTATAAAACATATTCATTATTTGGAACTAGTACTAGTTACGTCTTGGTAATAAAGCATCAAAGTCCTAGAAGATGGAAACTGATTTATAAATAAATAGTAAACATGCTAATTAAAATACATCAGTGACATATGCTATAGATTAAATAATCAGATGATAGTAAGTCACATGGAGAAAGGTTATTTCCACTGTATTTGAAGTAGACTACCACCACATCTAATAATAACATATTTTCAATTTAGAGTATGAGAGAGAGAGAGAGTCTACCATTGTTGGGGTCATGACACATCTGGTTGACCCAGTACTTATTCTGCTGAAAGTGCTGAACTGGCGAAGAAGAATATTAAGGAAAAGGTGGCATATGCGATGCTAGTTACCAGAGTCACAAAAGGCTCTCAGACAGATGCATAATATTCATTCAACAAGTGTTTTTCTGGGAATTTACTACATGTTAGGTACTATTGTAGATGCCGGGTTCAAAAGTAAACATATATATTTGTTTTAACCGTAATATTAAGCCCTGGAGCTCTGAGCTGGGATTTTCCCATAATTCTCAGTCATCCTCTGGTCTGTTATTTGCTCTCCATAAGATAAAACTGAAGACCTACAAAGTTTTTGCAATGGAAAGGAACTATACCTGCAGTCAAAGATGTGGGATCAAATTTCGACCTTGACAAAGTGAGATGGGCAAAGGATTTTACATCCTTGAGTCTCAGGATCCTCCTTTATAAATAACCTGACCTCATCACAACTGGAATCATGGAATAAAAAATGAGAGTGTATGTACATTGCTGGTAGAATGTAAAGTAGTACAGCTACCATGGAAAACAATTTGTTAGTTCTTCAAACAGTTAACATTGCCACATATGACCCAGTCATTCCACTCTTGGCTATATACAAAAAAAGAAAAATCAGATACTCAAACAAATAGCAGCATGATTCACAACAGTCCAAAGAAGGAAATAACCCAAATACCCATCAATGGATAAACAGTGTGGTATATGCACACGATGGAGTATTATTCAGCCTTAAAAAAGAAGGAAGTTCGTATCATTCTGCAACTCAGATGTACCTCAGAAACATTTTACTAACTGATATGAATCAGATTAAAAGGCCACATAGTGCATGATTTTATTTATATAAAATATCAGGAATAGGTAAATTCATAGAAACAGAAAACATATTGGTGGTTGCCAGACTTAGGGGAGGAGGAGTGGGAAGTAATATTTAATGGGCACAGTATTCCCCTGTAGGGTGATGAAACTACTTTAGAACTAAGTAGAGGTGGTGGTTGCACAGCACTGCAAATGTACTAAATGCCACTGTAAGCTTAATTTTAATGTGGTAAATCCCATGTTTGTGAATTTTACCTCAGCTGAAAAAAATAGTATAGATGAAAATGTTTTCCTTGTATATTTAGTGACTTACCCAGGGTCACTCAGGTGGTCAGAATATGAGTGGACAAAAGTCTAGGTAGAAAAATCAGAGGGAGTCTGAATCTTCTATTTATTTATTGATAATTGAAAAATTTGTATATGGTTATGATGTACAACATGATGTTTTGATATATGTATGTATACATTATGGAATAACTAAATCACGCGAATTAATATATGCTTTTGTCACTGATCTTTTTTATCTTTTTTATGGTTAGAACACAAAATGCACTTTCTTAACAATTTTCAAATATACAATGTAGTGTTACTGACTATAGTCACCATGTTGTACAATAGCTCTCCAGAACTTATTCCTTCTATCTAACAAAAATTTTGTATCTATTGATCATCATCTTTCCAATCCTCCATTCCCAGTTCCTGGTAACCACCATTCTACTTTCATTCTGTTTCAATTAGTTTGACTTTCAGATTCTACATGCCAGATAATAAGATAATGTGATATTTGTTGTTTGTGCCTGGTTTATTTCACTTAATATAATGTCCTCCGTATTCATCCATGTTGTCACAAATGACAGAATTTCCTTTTTTAAAGCTGTGTAGTATTTTATTGTGTATATATACCACAATTTCTTTATCTATTCATCGATTGATGAACATTTAGGTTGATTACATATCTTGGCTATTATGAATGGTCCTGCAATATACATGGAGGTGCAGACATCTCTCTGACATACTAATTTTATATCCATCTAGTGACTCTTTCTTTAAAGCGATAAAAGCTTGTCCCTACAGTGCTTTTTTTCCTCAAATTTCCTGTTATGTTTTATTGGCCAAAATCCAGTCACATGACCATTCCTAAACCAATCATGATAGACAAATGGTTGTGGGGGATTGTTGTTAGAACAATCAGGCCCCCTTGGAGCTTAGAGTACTTCAACTTCCCCTAAGACTACGGCTGTGTGTGTGAATGAGAGAGAGAGAGAGAGAGAGAGTAGGTGTGTATGTAGAGAGAGAGAGAGAAGGGACAAAAATTTTGGAAGAGGAATAGGGTTCTCTTAGGACAAGGTAGATGCCACTTAGGCCACCATCCTTGATGCTGGTAGAAGAGCTGGCTTTGTGACTCATATGGATGAAGCTATACCTATGGCTAAGCATTATGAGATGACACGTGCTGTGGGAAAGTGCTGAACTTCCCCACAATGATTCAGAAATACTTTGAAAATCTAAGGGACAATCAAAAAGGAGATATAAAACTGCTACAAAATATTGTCTTGTATGCCTGTAAAATATGATGACTGCTTTAAGAAGACTACACATTCAGAGACAGCTTTACAGCAGAGAAAAGAATAAAAGAGTGATTTAGGGACAGAGTGGAGGATGGTGAACAAGCTGTTGGAGAGAAAAGATCTAGAAAGTCTTGGCTTACAATTTCTTCTCTGGAGATGACCTTGGATAAGGCTGGATTTACTCTGAATAAATTCAAGTCTCCTTGAGTTTCATTTTTCCTATCTATGAAACAAGGATAGCAATACCCTCCTCACAGAGACATTGAAAAAATTATACTCAAGGGTGAGAAACATACTTCATAATTTATACTAGGACTAGAGAGCATTGACTAAATTCCCTTGACTATTATCCCAAATAGACATGACTTACACATGGGGCTTTTACTTTATAACAAATATTGTTTAGTAATGTGCCAGTATTCTAAAGGGCTTGAAAATGGTTCAGGCATATTGAAAGACTGAAAAAATGAATGAATGACTCATTAAAACGCATGACTACTTTCACACCTAGCATAATTAGAAGCAGAATTCTGACTGGTCAATGAAAATCTCCCAAGTGGAGCAACCACCACTGGTTCCCAGCCCTGCCCCATCAGCACCCTGCCCTCCTTAGAAATAGACCTGGTTCAGAACCAGGTAGAGGCCACTTTTATATCTCCTTTTTGATTGTTCTTAGGATATTCATTTCTTGGTTCCTTATTGCCAGGGCCCACAGCAAAATGAAGACTCCTGTCAACAAAGAATTATAAATTCTTTTTTATGTATGTAATTATAAATTATGAATCTCAAGATGGAGATAGGAGAGCAATAACTCAATTGTAGGGGCCTTCTAACCATGAGGCCTTGTGCGAGTGCCCAGATCACACATTCATGAAGCCAGCCCTGCTTTTTACCTACAGCTGAGAGACAGATTTCCTTAGCACAGTATACAGAGCTCTTCAGAATGGGACCCCTCTCCCATCCCCATTGCCAGGGCTCCAGGCAGAGGGAACATCTCGCAGCTTCCATAATGTTTCCTCATCAGGACTTTTGCCCATGCCTTCCTCATGGTCAGGAATGTCCATTCTCTATTCAATCATGACACCTTTCCCATACCACGCAGTTTCTCTCAGCATTTAACCCACCCCCACTCCACCCACTACCTCTACCCTCCTTATACAGAATCTGGTTCCCTAGGATTCCTAATTAGCATTAAACCATTTTTTTTTTCATTTTTTAATTTTAAAGATTGTGAGGTAAAATTCAGGGCTAGGTATACAAATGTTCATTATGCAGGTATCCTTGTTGATGAAGTGTGCCCCCCCTTCCCTGGCAGATTCTCACAATCCCACCTCCCCACCCCTCCACCCCCCGGCAGTTTCCCACTGCTGCCAATCCTTTTCTTAGAGTATTATGAGAATTGTTCAAAGTCTGCTTATGAGTGCGGACATATGATACTCAGTTCTTTATTTCTGTGATACATCATTCAGTATTATAGACTCTAAGTCCATCCAGGTTGCTGTGAAGTTCATGATTTTGTCCTTCTTTCTGGCTGCGTAATATTCCATCATGTATATGTACCACGTTTTTTTAATCCAGTCTTCTTTTGATGGGCAGCATGGTTGGTTCCATGTTCTTGCTATTGTGAACAATGCTGAGATAAACATACATGTGCAGGTTTCTTTTTCTTTTTTTTTTGAGTTGGAGTCTCACGCTGTCGCCCAGACTGGAGTGCAGTGGCCTCTCCGGGCCACCGCAGCCTCAACCTGCTGGGCTCCGGCGATCTTTCCGCCTCAGCCTTCCAAATAGCCGGAATTACAGGCATGCACTACCACGCCTGGCTGATGTTTTGATTTATTATAGAGATGAGGTCTCGCTGCCCAGGTGGGTCTCGAACCCGCGGGCTCAGGCAATCCACTCACCTCAGCCTCCCAAAGGCACAGGATCACAGGCTGAGCCACTGAGCCCGGCTATCTTTTTTTTTTCCGAGTTGAAGTCTCACTCCGTCGCTCAGACTGGAGTGCAGTGGTACGCTCCTGGCCACCGCAATCTCGACCTGCTGGGCTCCGGTGATCCTTCCGCTCAGTCTTCCAAGCAGCTGGCACTACAGGTGCACGCTACTATGCCTGGCTAATTTTTTTATTTATTGTAGAGGATGAGGTCTTACCCAGGCGGGTCTCGAACCCGCAGGCTCAGGCAACCCACTTACCTCGGCCTCCCAAAGCGCAGGATTGCAGGTTGAGTCACTGAGCCCGGTTACAGGTATCTTTTTCATAGAGTGGTTTTTGTTCTTCCCAGTATATTCCCAGTAGGGGGATTATGGGATCATATGGAAGGTCACTTTTTAGATCTTTTAGGAATCACCACACTGTTTCCCACAGAGACTGTACTAGTTTACACTTTCACCAACAGTGTAGAAGTGTTCCCTTTTTGCCACATCCTCTCCAGTATCTGTTGTTTTTTGAGTTATTGATGATGGCCATCCTGACTGGAGTTAAAAACATAATTTTTTTTTTACACCTACATCTCTTCCTAGAAGGAAGTCAGTCCTCGAATTCATGGAATATCCTATCCCTTTCTGTGCCCCTAGCCTCTCACCCAGTGTCTGAAGTATGGATTTATGAGTGAATGTAGGGTTGATTGTCTGCCAGTATGGCAGCAGTCTTGAACCATTCAAACTCAGATGTGACCCTGGCTAGGACCTCTGAGTCTAGCGATTACCCTGACCTTGCCCCTGGTAATCTATAGTTCCTGTCCCTATTTATCCTCCTTTTCACTTTTTTGTTGTTGTTGTTGATGTTGTTGTTGCAGACATCATGGTGGTGGCTCTTGGATTTCAACTGTAGCCATTGGTATTCCCGTTGTAGGGTGACAGTTTGAGTTCTTCTGAAAACAGGCCCTAGGACAAAGATTTGGGTCAAGTACTTGTTTGGGAGGCATCTCCAGAAAATGCTGTGAGGAGGTAGAAGAGTGAGAAATTGAGGGTGGAAAATGAAGAAGAGATAATAGGTCCATTATGAGCAAAAAGGACTCTGGTCTGCTGGGACCCTTCTGCAAAATTTTGGTGAACCCAGTTCCAAGTGACCCTACCAGAGGTGAATAAGCTGGGATATTTATTATAGCTGCTGCCTCTCACTGATGGAGGGTCACTCTGGGAACTCTCTGACATTTCCAGTCTGTTCTGTACATGGTTATGTGTTCATGGTCAGACAATGCCCTCAGCTAGGAGATACAAGAGGCCATCCACATGGCTACAGGTAACCTCTGAGGTAGACTGTGGGGAAATGGATGGGACATGGATGACATCTATTACAAGGAAGAATGATGGTAAGCAATTTTTGGCAAAAATATTCTGGTAAGATCATGAAATTCAGCTAGTGCATCAGTGACTGTATTAGTTTCTCAAGGCTGTTATAACAAAATACATCAAACTGGGTAACTTATTGTTTCACAGTTCTGGAAGCCGGACACCCCAAATCAAAGTGTCACCAGGGCCATAATCTCTCTGAAGGTTTAGGGAAGGATTTGTTTCAGACATCTCTCTTTACTCCTGATAGTTTCAAGCATTCCTTGGCTCATATGTGGCCATTTCTCCCAATGTGTCTTTGCATAGTCTCTCTTCCTTGTATGTCTGAGTTCACATTTTCCCCCTTTTCATAAGGATACCAGTCATATTTGAATGGTACCCACACTAATGATGTCTTTTTAATTTGATTACCTCTGTAAAAAACCTTATTTCCAAGTAAGGTCACATTTCTGAGGTACCGGAGGTTAGGTCTTCAGTATATCTTTTTGAGGAGATACATATCTTTTTTCAACCCATAATGACCAAATAAGAGAAACTGCCACCATGGTCCACACAGTGGCCTTAAGTGGGCAAACACTTAGCAAAATTGTGCACCTTGTTTAACTAGGTGTTTTAGAGCACTGCAATTTTTCACTTCACTTGTTCACAATAAAGGGAAAAGTGGGTCAAATTCTTGCAAAAGAAAGACAGACTATCATCAGAGTCACATGCATATATGAACATGAGATAAAAGCCACTGTGGCTTACAAAAACCAGTAGGTAGTTCTGCCCAAATGGAAGATTAATTGGAAGCTCTTTCAGGTTAAGACTAAATATTGTGGGAGGTATGTGGCAAGCTAGGAGAAAATACATAAGAGAGTCTTTGACACGACCAAAATAATTAGGGCCTTCAAAAACAAGACCTAGGGAAAAGTGAAAAGGAATTTGATAATTTTGCCTGCAGAAAAGCAGACTGAGGTGTGGCTTCAAACTTCCCCCGCATTTGAAAGCTGGCCAAAGGCAATGCTCTTTCTGCTGAGAAGAGCATAATGGGAAAAAGGCTTACGTTGAAGGGGGGATTTGGGTGGGATAATTTGAAGAATGTTTCAGAGTTAGCCTACATGGCATAGGCACTCCAGGATTGGTTTGCTTTTGCACAACACTTAAGGACTTACGCAGACTCCCGCTATGTCTTTATCTCATCAGATTCTCCTAACACTCCTTTGGGGGGCCAGGATAAGTTGCCTTGAACAAACTGACAAGGGCAATGATTCAAGCTCTTAGCCTATACAATGCTTCATTTGTATTTGTCCAGGATTTTTCAACATTAGCACAACTGAGATCTGAGGCTGTATAATTCTCTTGTAAGGGGTTGTCCTGCTGTCCTGTGCATTATAAGATGTCTAGCAGCATCTGGTCTCTACCCAATGAATGTCAATAGAACCCTCCAGTTGTGAAACCCAAAATGTATTCAATCATTGCCAAATATCCCCTGGGGGTAAAAATCACTTCTGGTTGAGAACCACCGATTAGTCTCAATTCCCCCAACTTCTGTTTAAGCCTTTTTACTATTTTTTTTAATCCTTTGTGGAGATGAGAAGTCTTTTTTTAACTTTTTAAATATTTGAGAGAGAAGAAATAGTCACTGACTTCCAGGAGCTCACAGACCACTGACTTCCAGGAGCTCACAGACAGGAATTGGGTCTGCCTTCTTGCCCAAATAGTCACTGACTTCCAGGAGCTCACAGACAGGAATTGGGCCTGTCTTCTTGCCATGATAGGGAGGTGGCTATCATATGATATGTTTAAAGGGCAGAGGTCACATAAGCCTTAAGTCTGCCCAGCATCATGAGGGAGAAAAATTTTTGCAGAAGGTGAAAAGTTGAACATGAAATATTAAATGGTGAATAGGGTTTGCCTAATAGATAATTCAAATCATTTACAATAATTATTTAAAACTTTAAAATATAGTTTTATGTAGATCAAGGATCATCTGACTATGGGTCATGGGCCAAATTAAGCCCAGTGTCTGTTTTTAGAAATAAAGTTTTATTGGAACACGGTCATAGTCATTCATCACATATGGTTGCTTTCATGCTACAACAGTAGAGTTGAATAGTTACGTATAGAGTCCATATGGCTTGACATGTCAAAAATACTATCTGGCCCTTAACAGAAAACATTTGCTGACCCCATTTAGGTCCTAGGGATAGGTGTTTTACATATGCCACCTATTCTTCTGTTTAATGACCTTGACAAATATATATTGTCATCCCCAGGTCAACAAATGGAAGTTCAGATAAAATAATGAACTTGTCAAAAGGTGGATGCAGTATTTAAACTCTCTTTTTCTTGACTTCAATGTCTTTAAAACTCCATGAATATCAGTTTCTTCATCTATCTAAAACAAACAAAGGTACCTATCTTTCTTAATTTATAGGCTTTCTTCCTAATTATAAGTGATATGAACACTGGTAACAATGAAATGATATATAGGTAACATTTATCCCAGCTCTATAATTAAGTATTAGGTGAGTGTTCCACTCTGCATTCTATTAACCCTGGCTTTTGGGGCCATCTGTATCACATGCAAATCATAGCAGGCTCCTTTTACACCAGTTGTAGCTCATTTCACTAAAGGCTTTCTTCCCCATCACAAAGCTAAGTTGGCAAGTCCAGGGAAACAAATAAAACTCAAGCTTGGAGTTAAAAGAAGCATGAGAGCAGAGACATGAAAAAATCTGCTTCTTAAAGGGTTTAGAGACCCTGAAGGCCACATTAAAGACTTTCCCTAAATCAACTCAGAATGGGGCTGCCTGGGTGGTGGAGGAATTCGACATGCCCCAGAGATCTGATGTTTCCTTCCCTCCACCCCAGCTCCACCTGATAAAGGAGCACCGGTGGGAACTGTGCTGGTATCCTTACACAAAGCAGGCAAGGGGATCATGCAGACTTCTTGCTCCTCTTCTTCCCTGGGTACTCAGAGAAGTTCATTGTGGGGAGCACACATATTACTAAGCATGTGTGTAGAACAAAATGGTAAGCATTACCATTAATTATAGAACAATTAATTGCTAACCAGTACGAAGCATGATATCCAAATCAATCTATATATATATATATTAGCTTCCATAAGTCAATGTGGTTCTAACTGGGTCGAACTTCCAGGCTTCTGCCCTTTTCAAGCTCACTGGAATAAACTTTGGATGTGTCAAGTGCTTCAGAGAATATATATGTATATGTGCAGAGAGAGACATACACAAAGGTGTGTGTGTGTGTGTGTGTGTGTGTGTGTGTGTGTGTGAGAGAGAGAGAGAGAGAGAGAGAGAGAGAGAGAGAGAGAGATAGTGACAGAGACAGAGAAAGACAGAGTGTTCCTCCACTCAGGCTGGAAAGCAATAGCGTTCTCATAGCTCATTGCAGCCTTGAAATCCTGGGATTAAGGGCTTCTCTCACCTCAGCCTCCTGAGTAGTAGAACTGTAGATGCACACTGCCATGCCTGGCTAATTAAAAAAATTTTTTTTGTAGAAACTGTGTCTCACTATGCTACCCAGGTTGGTCTTGAACTCCTGGCCTCAAGTGATCCTCCTATCTTAGTCTCCCAAAGTGCTGGGATTATTACAGGTATGAGCCATTGTGCCTGGCCTGATGCCAAAAGCATTTTTAATTTATCATCTCATGCAGTCCTTACAACCATCCTTTGTAGTATTAGCTTCATCATACAGATGAAGGAAGTGAGGCTTGGGAGCTTAAGCAACTTACCCAGAGTCAAGTAGGCACCATGACTATAGAGCAGCTATTCTAGACTCCTTGTTGTTTCACAGTAACATCCCTCAATAAAAGGTGGGGTTCACAGTTGAGCGTATTTCCTATCTAGGGAGCATTTTAGCTGCCCTAAGTCAACCTGGTTCTACCTGGGTTGGACTTCGAGGCCTCTGCCCTTTTTAAGCTCACTGGGATAAACTTTGTGTGTGTCCAGTGCTTCAGAGAGCATAGACCCACACAGAATGGGCATGTGCAACCAATCAGTGTAGGAAAGAAGAAGGAAATGATTTAGGCCTCCCTGTGTGTTCAACATGTGGAAGATATCTATGCTACAGAAGAAAGAGGTGTGAAAGCCCCCAGTGCCATAGACCAGAAGGCAGCAGCTTGGGCCCACATGGGAGGACTTGCTTCCCCCGCCAAAGTGATGGGTTGCGGTAGCCTTGGGCATGTGGGGACCCATCCTGGGCCTGTTGGAAGTGTAGGCAGGAGGATGCCCCCCTTCCCAAACTCTCACCCAAGCCACAGCTACCTTTTTGCTCTGGGATTTCTCCAATAGTCAGGAGGCTGGTGGGAGACTCTCTGTTCTTAGTAGGGCTCTCAACAGGGAATGCATGGAAAGTGGGCTTTCCAGAGTCACCGTCTAGAAGGCAAGGCCAATTTCAGACATACTTACTGGAACCCCTACATTCATGGTCTTTTGTTGTGGGTTGAAGATATATTGAAGTCCAAACCTCTGGTACCTATGAATGTGAACTTATTGGGAAATAGGATAGTGATGAACTCAATTGTACCCCCATCACAGATGCATGTGTTGAAGCCCTAGCTCCCCAATGTGACTGACTATGCCTGGAGATAGGGATTAGGAGGTAATTAAGGTTCAGTGGGATCATAATGGTGTGACTCTAATCCAGTAGGACTGTGGCCTCATAAGAAAAGGATTATCTTTTTCTCACTCTCTCCTGTCTCTCCTCTCTCCCCACTATACAATAACACAGCAAGAAGGCAGCTGTCGGGAAGTCAGGAAGAGATCCCTCACGAGAAACCGAATTTGTGTATCTTGATCTTGGACTTCCAACCTCTAGAACTGTGAGAAATGTATTTCTGTTGTTTAAACCATCCAGTCTATAGCATCTGGTTATAGCTATGCAAGAAGACTAAGACAAGAGTCTTTTGCAGATGTAATCAAGTTGTTAAAATGAAGTCATGGTAGTGGCCCCTAATCCAAGAGAAGAGATGCAGAGAGAGACATGTACAATGGGAAGCCAAGTGAAGACACATAGGGAGGATGATCACATGAAGTTGGAGGCAGAGTCCGAAGTGCTTCAGCCAAAAGCCAAGAAATGCCACCTACCAGCAGATAGAAGAGGCAAGGAAGAATCCATTCCTAAAGGTCTCATGGAGTGCTGCTAATACCTTGATTTTGAACTCCTGGTTTCCAGAACTATGAAAGACTAAATCTCTGTTGTTTTAAGACAAGTGTATCATAGTTTATCAGAACTACCCTAGAAAAGCAACATATCATTTATTCAAGAAATCCTTCTAGAATGCAAATGCTGAGAAAAGATATTGCTAGTCAAATATTTTCAAGACCTATTACTCTTAATTCTGCTTTATGGATTTTTTTCAGTAAATAATTCTCCAAGTTTGGTTCCTGGACTACTAATTAAGACTATGCAACACATTTGGGCATATCAGTTGAGAGGTTTTGTTCTGGAACCCTTCTCAGCTGGCCTCAGTTCTTCTTGCCCTTGCTCCTTGCCTTGCACCAAGGAATTGGATGGGACCCTGCTGCTCAGGCCCATGACCTCTGTGGACCCTATCCCCTGGTGGAATGACCAGTTCTGCTTGTTCTGATTGACTGTTAGAGCTTCTAGCATGCCCTACTTAATATGTATGAGTTATCTCTATTCTAGTTCGAAGTAAAGTTGCTGTGTAGTCATCATGCTCATGGTGACTATAAAGATATGAAATTCGGTTTTGAGATAGAGTCACTTAGAGATAAGTCACGCCTCAAAATTGTGTGAGTATATTAGTTGTCTGTTACTTGATACCCTGTGCCAGACCTTTCTAACTGGTCCACTCAGCATCAACAAAGTCATGAGTGGCACTATGGAATGCCACCTCTGGGGACAGGTTATTCTGGGGAATCAGATGCCAAGTTCCAACTGAGATTGCTGGGGAACGCCCCCTGCCCCAAGTAAGTTTCCTGTCTATTTGTTTAGCAGGAGGCTCCCATTGCACAAAGAGGAAGGAATGAGTGGAGATTCATCAAGAACAAAGGATTCAGGGGTTCTGTTGGTGCTTGGATCCATAGCACAGGAAGAACAATTCACAAGTAAGAGCAGCTTTTCTTCTAGCAGTGATAGAGGGACCCCTAGGAAAGGGAACTTGGGGAACTGACAGGAAGACAAAATGACTGTCCAAATAGATTGTTTGCACATGGCCCTAAATGCGTTGGTTGCCTACTGCTGCTGTACGAGTGTACCACAAACTTAATATCTTGAAACAGCACAAATGTATGATCTTATAGATGTGGAGGTCAGAAGTATGAAATGGATCTTGCAGGTCTAAAATCAAGGTATCAGCAGACTTGCATTTCTTCTGGACGCTCTAGTGGAGAACTCGCTTCCTTGCCTCCTTGACTTTTCTAGCTTTTAAAGGCTGCCGTAATTTCTTGGTTCATTGCCCCACTTCTTTCCCACCTCTGCTTCTACTGTCATGACTTCTCTGACTCAGACCCTCTGCCTTACTCTTATAAAGACTCGTGTAACTACATTGGGCTCACCTAAATAATCTAAGATGATCCCCCATCTCAAGATTTTTACCTTAACCACAACTGCAAGGTTTCTTTTGCAATGTCAGGTAACATATTCACAGGTTCAGGGATTAGAATGTGGACATCTTATAGGATGGAGTGCATTATTCCATCTACCCCACATGTCTCTCCCTTGTGCAGGCAAGCACTTGGGAAGTACAGTGTCAGCTTCTGGAACTACTGTTCTCCAGGCACTTCACTCTGAAAGTCTAGCTTTGGACTACAAAATCCAGTCCATTCTTTTCTCTCATTCTCATCACTTTCACTTCACCTACTTTGTCCTCTCACACAGGGAGTAGAACATCTAATCGGTAGGAGTTCAACTTGGCTTCAGTCTCTATCAGTACTAAAAATATCATTTTTGTTCAATTATCTCAATGTAATTATTCTTATCTGCAAAATGTGAGCATCTCCAATCATGTGAATGTTAATAAGATTAAATGTGCTACCTCAGTTTAGAGCCTGTGCAAGCGAAGAACTCATTTCTTTCCTCTTCTTTCCTTGATGAAGCCTTCTTCTTTGACATCTTCAATTCCAAAGTGCCTCCTTTTCCCATCCTTATCCTCATTGCCAAGATTTTTCCTGCCAGCCCACATTTCTAACCTCTATTCTTTTGTCTTTATCATCTCCCTGGACAATGTCATCTGTTCCAGCAACAACAACAATCTCTCCTATTGAATGTGATGCCTCCCAAACTCTCATCTCCAACTTTTCCAAAAAGCTCTGGACCTTGTTCCAACTGCTTGGAAAGCATCTACTTGGGTGTCCCATTAGCACAAAATTTCCCTGTCTTGTTATAGTTCCCCTGGTGACTGGGAACCAGTCCTTTGATCCTCTTCTGTCCTTTGATCCTCTTCTGCAGTTCTGCCTCTCCATAGGTTCAGAGCACCCATTGTTCCCCTTTGCTTTTTCAGACCTAGATAACTGCTAGTACCTGGGTACTTCACTATTCCGAATTGGTTTCCCAAGCTTATGCATCTGAAAATTGTTACTTAAATTAAATTCTCAGTTTCCACAGTATGATGGCTGGACATGTTTCTTTTCTTTTCTGTTGTTTTTTTCTTTTTTGAGAAAATAGGGTTTATTTAGAGGATAGAAAAGCTCCCACAGTGGGAGGGGACCAGTGGAAGTTGTCCTGGACAACTGTGGTAAGAACCAATAAATAACAAATATTCTTCTTCTTACTGGTCTGTGTTTTGGAATATCCAACAAGGACCTAGAGCCTATCTTTATCTTTCATGCTATAAGTAAGAACTATGGAATAAGACTGCTTTCATTTTCTTTTCTTCCCTCCCTCTTTTCCTCCCTCCCTCCCTCCTTCCCTCCTTCCTTCCTTCCTTCCTTTCTTTCTTTCTTTCTTTTTCTCTCTCCTTTCCTTTCTACCTTTCTTCCTTCCTCCTCTCCTCCCCTTCCATCCTTCTTTCTTCTCTTTCTTTTCCTTCCTTTTCTTTCTCTCCCCTCCCTCCTCCCTCTCTCCCCCTTTCCTTTCTCTCCTCTCTCTCTTTCTCTCTTTCTTTCTCTCCGTGTTTCTTTCTTTTATGATAGGATCTCACTATGTTACCCAGGCCAGGTTGGAGTGCAATGGCTATTCACAGGTGTAATCCCACTGCTGATCAACATGGGAGTTTGCCCTGTTCCATCTTTGGCTTGGGCTTAGTTTACCTCTTCTCAGGCAACTTGGTGGTCCCTTGCTCTCAGGAGGTCACCATACTGATGCCAAACTTAGCACAAACACCCTACTAAAATGGTGCACTATAGCTCAGAACTCCTAGATTCAAGTGATCCTCCTGTCTTGGCCTCCTGAGTAGCTGGGACTACAGGCATGTACCACCACATCATGCAAGACTTTTTTGGTCTGTACACCATCACTGTGGAAAACGATACCTCTGAAGGAGCCTGACAACTCTGAGAGCACTTTGCTCTATGTTGTGTATTTTACTTTTTCAAAGAGTTTCTCCATATCTTCTGATGAGATATTTGTGACTTCTTTAGAGGCAAGTAATAGAGATGTGATTAGTGCCCTATGTTCTCATACTTTTTGCTGAAGTACATTTCAGTGGCTAACACACAAATTGTACCCAAGTTTGCAGCTTCTCAGCCAGCTCTCTTCTTCACTAAGCTGGGGATACTCCATAACAGATCTACTTTTTGTTTTAATCCCTACCACTTTTCTTTGGCCGATTCTTGAATTAGAAAATCCAACACAAATTCTCTGATTACAATGGAATGTACCAGCTCATGTTATAAAAGGACACTCCACTGTATGACATCCTGTGACACATACACACAAAATCAGCTTAGTCAGAAGCATATGCCATATGACTAACAATTGGATCTGAATTGAGCATTGTGCTGTATAGCTCCAGCAGGTGCTCCCATCACTCCACGGTACCCGTGTCCAATGGGCAATGCCAAATGATGCCAATAAACCTCAGTGAGCGAGCACAGAAATATCCAGTGTCTGCCTTCTGTGAGTGGTCTCTGCATTTGCTGCACACCAGTGTCCAATAATAAGACCATAGCCCAAGCCAAATGGGACTGCAGTTGCAAAACAGAAACCGTAAAGCAAACAGGAAAGCACAGAATGCTGGTCTCAACTTCCCTGAAATTTGTTTAAGCAGCTTTGGAAATCACAGAAAGATGGATCAAGCATTGGGCAATGTGGAGAAAACACACAGAGAAACGACCTGGTGTTACTTGTGCCAAGAGGCAAGTGCGAGATTCCAACTTATGAGAATTCCATACTCTAAGTAGTACTAGATGACTTGTATCCAAATTCCAATAGCAGTTTATATGTAAACCCTGAACTACTTTCCATTTGGAAAACAACATCCATGAATAATTAAAAGTAAAAGGAACAAGTGGTTGCTTGGGCGTGGTGGGAATTGACTGAGAAGGGGCATGAGAGAACTATCTAACTATCTGGAGTGATGGTCTTGTTCTATATCTTGATAAACATTGAATTACATATACTTGAATACATTTGTCAGAATAGTACAAGGGAGATTTATGCGTTTCACTTCAGGCAATTTTTTTCCTAAAAAATACATAAACAAATATTGAACTTTTGCTTTTGGAAGTGTTTATAGATGAAACGTAATGATAGCCGCAATTTGCTTCAAAATACATCAAGCATTTGCCATCCCCCCACTTCCAAATTACTAACATGTTACTACATGAACTGGTGGATGGATAGAGAGATGAATATTAGATATATAATAAATCACATACAGCAAACTATTGGTTTCAGGTTCTAGGTGATGGGTATGTGTATTTTTCTATACAATCCTTTTTGAGGTGTTTAGTAAATATTGCTTGGTTAGAGAATGAATACATGAGGGGGATATTTATTAGAGAAACTTTGGAAGAGAGGGCAGGAATATGATTCATTGAAACAGACAGAAAATCTGATAGTGATTAAAATAATGCTAGAAAAGACATTAAAATAAAGAAAGTGATTAATCCAGAAGAATCTGGAAGAAGGCATAATGCACTGTGATGGCGTTGTAATCATCTCTCTACTTCATGGGTTTATGACCTTGAATGGATGCTTAACCTCTCAGAGTCTCAGTTTTCTCATTTGTCCATAACAATGAAAATAACAATAATAATAATAGCACTTAACTTTTAGAATTATGTGAGAATTACATATTCAAAAAGATGTAAAGTTCCTGGCAGTGGTTATAGAGGACCTCCCCCCAAAAACAAAGGAAGATGAATAAAAAAGCCTTCATGTGCTGACCTGGCCTGTTGGATAAGCTCGCAATTGAAAAGGAGAAAAATATCACAATTCTCATTGGGTTGGAAAGTCACCATTGTTGGATTCTAAAAAGGCAATAACAGAAGTGGGAGGATCAGAAAACTGACCACCACAGTTCCCATGAGCAAATTAAGAAATTTCTTGGGAATCATACTCCTGGAAGAGATGTCTGAGGAGGATATAACCCTTTCCCGGTGAAAATGTAAACAAAGAAAAATGTGAGCTCACGGTAATCCCCATGAGACAGATGGGACACCAGGGATCCAAGGAGTTCCAGGAGGAAATGCTCATCTTAATTAAGCCACTATGTGTACAACACTAGAACTGATTATTAGAGAAATATTTTATATTCTCACCACTATTAATTGCTTCTCACATCTGTAATTCTGACTAGAGGATAAAATAAAAGAGATGAGGGTTATGGATATATTTCACTGTTAGGTCAAAGGAAAGCATTTCAGAAAAAACAGTAGCCACGCTAACCCATACATTTGACCAAGTGTATGGAGACCAGGAATCAGGCTAGAATTCCAGTGGAAATTGTAGGGTTCTCAAGAATAGTGCTTTCCACTATTGCCCACTCCACTGGAGTCTGAAGAGTTTGCTTCTCATAGGAGGACACTTATTCCAAGCACAAAGATGAAATCTTTTAATGGCATTAATAAGAGTGCTGGAGTGCTGCTGCAAGTTGAAATGACTTCCTTATGAAATGGAAAATAAGCATTATATTGCATTTGCAGTATATACTAAACAGCATGTCATATACACCAAAATCCCCCCTTAACATCTTCCTAGGACTGAATGAAGAAAAGTGCTGCTAGTGGGAAACCTTTTTAAGAAAGGAGGAGAAAAAACTCTTAAGAAAGTCTACTTTCACTGGGTGTGATGGCTCATACCTGTAATCTCAGCACTTTGGGAGATGGAGGTGAGAGGATTGCCTGAGTCCAAGGGTTCAAGATCAATCTGGGCAACCTGGCCAGACTTTGTCTCTACAATAAAAACAAAAAAATTAGCCGAGTGCGGTGGGGCACACCTGTAGTTCCTGCTACCTGGAAGGCCGAGGCAGAAGGAACACCTGAGTACAGGAGGTCAAGGCTATGGTGACTATGAACATGTCACTGCACTCCAGCCTGGGTGACAGAAAGGAAAGAAAGAAAAAAAGAAAAGAAGAAAGAAGGCCCATTTTTATGATCCGAGTCTATGATTCTCAGATGTCAAAGGTAATGGTAATGTTTTGAGTGATTCAGGTCAATTAATTAGATGTCAATTTTTGCTTAATGGAAAAAAATGTTAAAAGCAGTCTCCCATTACACTTTTGCATATTAACCAAAGACGCACAGTAGAAATATCATATTATGTAGTTATATTTTCTTTAATAAAACAAATAGAAGGAAATGTTGCTTGATCTTTCCAAATATATAAAAGCCCTCCGATGTTGTATTTGAGGAGGCATGAGACCCAAATAGTTTCCTTCAGTATTTCTGTAAGTCGCAAACACCATTAAAAAAATAATAATTCAGCTGGGCTTGGTGGCTCAGCCTGTAATCCCGCGCCTTTGGGAGGCTGAGGTGAGTGGATTGCCTGAGCCCGCGGGTTCGAGACCCGCCTGGGCAGCGAGACCTCATCGCTACAATAAATCAAAAAATCAGCCGGGCGTGGTAGCACATGCCTGTAATTCCAGCTACTTGGAAGGCTGAGGCGGAAGGATCACCGGAGCCCAGCAGGTCGAGGCTGCGGTGGCCGGAAGCAGCCACTGCACTCCAGTTTGGGCGACTGAGTGAGATTCCAACTCAAAAAATAATAATAACAATAATAATAATTCAGGGACTTTTTATCATAGGCAAAGACTACTTTTAAAAAGATTTTCAAACCTTGTTTAAAACAACAACAACAAAAACCCTTTTTTCTTACCCTACCTCTGCACCGCATCTGGGAGACCTATCTTCAATATCTGGACATATATAAACAGAGATATGCAAGAGCATTCAGACATGGATGAAGAAATGCTTCCCAGTACAATTTAGAACTTGTCACTTACCTTTTATTAATTGACTTCATGCCTTCAAATCACACATTTCAAGGATCCCTCCCCTTTTTGTATTTAGATATGAGGGCAAGTGATGATCCTCACTTGAAGAATCTAGGATTCTTATAAAGTTCTACAGAAGTAGCTTTTTTTCCTAAACGATTGCATGAATCAGACTTTGCAAGGTTGTGTTGTAGTAATATATGACTTCCCCAAATCTGAGAGGTTTATCAAGATTAAAACTCATTTTTTTTCTTTCTTATGAGTTGGAATCTCAGTCACCCAGGCCTGAGTGCAGTGGCACACTCACAGCCAACCTAGAGTCGACCTGCTGGGCTCTGGCAATCCTTCCACCTCAGCCTTCCAAGTAGCTGGAACTACAGGCATGCATCACCACGCCCTGCTAATTTTTGATTTGTTATGGAGACAGGTCTCACCAAATTGCCCAGGCTGGTCTCGAACCCACAGGCTCAGGCAACTCACTCGTCTTAGCCTCCCAAAGTGCTGGGATTACAGGCTGAGCCACTGAGCCTGGCCAAGATTCATTTTTAAGTCTTTTTTTTTTTGAGATAGGGTTTTACTCTGTTACCCAGGCTGGAATGCAGAGGTTTGCTCATAGCTCACTGCAAACTTAAACTCCTGTGCTCAAGCAATTTTCCTGCCTCAACCTCCTAAGTGTCTTGGACTGCAGGCATATGCCACCATTCCCAGTTACATTATTTTATTGTATTTTTTATTTTTGTAGTGACAGGGTCTTGCTATGTTGCCCAGGCTGGTCTCGAACTCTTGGCCTCAAGTAAGCCTCCCAAAGTGCTGAGATTACAAGTGTGAGCAACTCTACCCAGTCCATTTTCAGTCATGTTATATGTTGTACATGTCTCTTCCATGCGAGCATCTGAATTAAAGGAGCAACATTTTTGCTGATAGTGGTACCCAAGAGTTGCAGTTGATGTAAACTTGGACCCATTTTGCCTTTATGACTTGGACAATGATTAAGAACAAGGCAGCCGGGCTCAGTGGCTCAGCCGGTAATCTCGCGCCTTTGGGAGGCTGAGGTGAGTGGATTGCCTGAGCCCGCGGGTTCGAGACCCGCCTGGGCAGCGAGACCTTGTCTCTACAATAAATCAAAAAATCAGCTGGGCGTGGTAGCGCATGCCTGTAATTCCAGCTACTTGGAAGGCTGAGGCAGAAGTTTCGCCGGAGCTCAGCAGGTCGAGGCTGCGGTGGCCGGGAGAGGCCACTGCACTCCAGTCTGGGCGACAGAGTGAGAGTCCAACTCAAAAAAACAAAAACAAAACAAAACAAAAAAAGAACAAGGCAGCAGTTTGTAAGTCACTAAGGGTTGTAAGGTTTCTAAGAGGTGAAGAATTGTGCATGTTTCGTTAGTAACTGATGCAAGAATTGTTGAATGATAGGAGGTGTAAAAGTGAGTGTGGAATTTTTCCAGGAATTGCCCTTTCTCCCTCAATCTTCTCACGTTCCAGTTACATGAAACAGCTACATGTAGCACCTCTACATCTGATGTATTATAATTGGTTGTACCACTCAGAGTCCAGAAACTGGACAGATCATCCTGGCCAAGAGGACAGTGTTTTCAACTTTCAATCACACAGCATGTAAATAACCAGAATGCTCAAAGAAACCAGACTAATTTTGCTGGAAGGTATAACAACAATTAACATTTAAAAAACACTTCCTATGTGCAAAGTGCTTTATGTGCATTATGTCCTTTGATCGTCACATCAGCCAGATGAGGTGGCTATTATAATGCTCATATTTCACAGATGAGGAACCCAAGGCTTAGGAAGATTAAGTAACTTGATAAAGATCACACACTTAGTAAGTGGTAGAGCCTAGATTTGATCCAAGGCATTTGGAGTCTAGAAGTTACACTTTTAACTATTATATGGTCCAATCAAACTGATTTTCATAACCTTGAGTCTGGGATATTACAGTCAGAAATGCCTTCAGAATCATAAAAGATTAAATTATGCTCCATAAGGCTTTTATGTTAATTTTAATTTGTTGTAGCCTAACCCAGCAACCAGCACACTTTTTCTGTAAAAGACCACATACTGAATATTTTAGACTTGGTGGCTATAAACAGCCTCTTTTGCATATTTTCTGTTACTGTAACAATGCTTAAAAAATTTAAAAATATTCTTAGCCATACAAAAACAAAGCATGAGCCAGGTTTGGGCCACAGGCCTGTTTGCCAGTCTCTAATAATTCATCAAAGCCTGATACACCAGTTATGTTATATGTGTATATGATTAACCAGAAGATGCCATTTACAACTATTCTCAAACAGTGGGAATCTACTAAAACTGGAAGGTGAATTTGGGTGTATCTCTATAACTTGATGAACTTTTCTCTTGGGAACCTCATTGTGGAGTTAATCTTGCATGAAGATGTCCCAAATGCCTCCTTGGAGCAAGGCAGTGTCCTACTTGACCCTTTTGTGTTCCTGGAAATGGCATCAGGTGATGCTTAGTAGATGTGCATGCCATTGCTCTTGACAATGTCATTTAAAAATACCAGTGAGTTGTATTGAAATTGAACGTTTATTTATAGGCCTCCTCTTTCTCAAAAGACTTAAAAAACCACAACAAAAAGTGTTGGATCCAAGATAATTTACAGAGCTTTAAAAGCCCATAGAGGATGCCTTGAACCTTTGATATTCTGCCGCTGGAAATGTCTGAGGAAAGGTGAAGATCAATAGTATTAATAATATCCAGCATGTTTATAGAATTTACTGAGTACAAGACACAGTTCTAAGCCTTATGCACAATTACATCTAATTTTCACAACCCACTCCAGAAGGGAGATAATAGTTTTGTCCCCACTTTTCTGATGGAAAAACCAAGGCAGGAAGAGACAGATGATTTATTTAAGTTTATCCAGTAAGTAAGTTATAGGTTGAAGATTTAGACCCAGGCAGACTGGCTTGAGTCCGTGATCATGGCCACTAATACTGCACTGTCTTCCCATGGGCTAGACAATGACCTATGGAGGAAAAAGATTGCTGTGTATTGATCAGCATTTAATTCATGAATAAAGTACATTGAATTAAGGGATTCAACTTATTCAAGGCAATTGGGGAATACCGGGTTCTGATTCAGCTTTTCTAAATCAGCTAATTGGTCACTATTGTAGTCGGTGTAATGTTTGCAAATCTTTAAGTGTACAGAGGATTGGTAGCTTTCAACATGATCTTTTATGTCAATATGTTAAATATTTGCTAATCATTTTCAATCCCCTACCCTCAGCAGAGTCATGCACATGCAGCCTTTGTCACCCTGAGCACCAAGCCCCATGGCCTCAGGAGAAACTCTAACCTTGGGCATTATTCTCATTCATTTATTCTACAAATAGTAATATAGAGCAATGCTGTCTTCTCATCTATATAATAAAAGGGTCAGACTGCATATCATCAAGTTGCCTTCCAATAATTATATTTTTATTATTGATGACTACAAAAGCATTTGCTCACTGAGGGAAGTCTTTATTTGTTGAGGAATGCCTTTATACACTAAGGGAAGCTTGCACTAAATAAAGCTCTAAAAATTTCTACAGACTGTGACTGTTTGCAGCAGAAATATTTTAGATCAGCATTAATACCAATCTAGTATAATAATAATAATAATGTAACCTCACTTCATGAAAGACTCAGCCCTTTAGAAGGCAAAATGAATATACTGAGCTCATTTTTCTTTGAAGGCCAAGATAAAAATCTCAAGGTATCCTTTGGATCCTATACTCTGCTTTAAACTCTGACCCAAGTTATTTTCATGAACATCCTCTGTTTCCACTGGGGTAGATACCATATAAGACAGAACACTACAAATCACTTTGTTTAAAGTTACCAGAGATTGAGAGGAGAAGAAAAAAAATCAGCGGAGTCTGCTGTTAATTAAAACCAGCCGATGATGTACAATGACTTGTCTGGAGCACCCTGACTGGGCTGGTTCCTTGACAGCTGTAGATTCCTTCCTGCCTCTAGTGTTTGAACTGTGTCCAATGGTGCAATCGTTAAATCTTTGATAGCTGTTGTTTAAATACAAGAAAGGGGGGGGGGATTTTTGTTTTAAGCAAGAAAGAGAGATGAGTCTTGCATTATATTTTCAAAGTTTGTGCATATTAGATCATTTTCATTTTTGGTAGAATGCCTGTGGTCATTTTTAGATTATCTGTTGACACTTTTTCACAGCACAAATGTCAAAAATCTCACTTCCTCCTTTCTTCCCTAAGGGATTCTTGCTGTAGGTAGAAGAGAAATAGTGTGAAACACCTGGTCTTACTCAAAGGAGCCTGGGGATAGGTTAAATTTCCCAGCTGAAAGCTCCATGGGGTGGAATACATTTAAATGTTTACTAATAGGGAAAGGGACTACTAAAAAAAAAAAGGAAAGAAAATCAGGTGGCTTCGGGAAAATTGCTCACAAACACACACAAAAAATTTGTTTCATCTTTGGGTTGGACAGATGCGTGATGGTTAACAAAGGATAACCAAGCTATTTATCTCCAAATACCAAAGTAACTTTAAAATGAATCACTCTTTGCACTTTCTAAAACACAAATAGACATTACAAATGTATGAAACATAACCTGTCTGTATGTTTATGCATACCCTAGACTTCTTGGTATAAAATATTTTATATACACAATGCTCTTTCTAAATAGCCATCATGATATATCCATAAATTATAAGAAAGTACAGATATGTAGGTTAGAGACAAAGTTAGAAGTGTAGATGCAGAAATAATAGATAGACATATTTAATGTTTCAATTTATATTTCACTGAAATTTTTAATTTTAAAGTTTGGTTTCAAGATAGCCTTGTCTACTACCAGCAGGGAGTTTGGAGTTCAGATGAACATTTTTGGCAGTAATTGAAGCTGTAGGGTTCTGGCAGTAACTCCATTCTTTCAATGAAACTAACACGCCTCGGACTACAAGTGTGGCTTCTTGTTTCCTTTGAAGGGCTTTAAGAAACAGACTGTCTTTTCGTTGGGACTCTAGACTCCGAGCAAAGTGTTCTTAAAGACAGGTATGAAAATTATCCTTGTTTATTCAGAAATGAGTCATTGTCTCCTGGCTGCTGCTCTTATCTCAAACTGGTAAAGGTTAAATGAAGTTCTAGTTCATATGAAGATGTTCTATGTTAAGCCTCAGCATCACTGAGGATTCTTTGAATTCGTTTGAGAGTACAACATTGCTGATGTAGTTATCTACATCCAGTTAAACTTTTCCCAGACAACTGAGGGATTACTGGCCCACAAAAAAGTAAGTAGGGGCAGAAATAGGATTAAAAGAAGCCTGGAGTCGAAATCACAATATCACCAGACAGACAGTAATGAAAACAAAACTCATTGGTAGTACAGGTAAATGTCTTAGTGCCAATGGGTTTTGCCAAATATGAGAAATATTTGGCTCTGCTCCAACTATCCATACTTGTCAGTTTAGTCAGTCTTTCAAAATTCTTTGACACTACTCATTTAGAGTAGAATAAACAAACATGTGTGTCCAGGTAAAATTCATTTAAACTTGAGCCCAGTGTTTGCTCCATGTGCCTTAGAAATCATGACTTTTGAAACATAAGTACTTATTAAATTATTATTTCTGTTCTGTAAACTACGTAAGCATGAAGAGGTTAGTAGGGTGGCAAGCCGTGTGGGTTGTCTGCACTTAACTCCTTCCTGCTCAGAAAGGTCACCTCCACTAGAGAGTCTGAAAATATCAGATATTAGATTTATCTGCAGCTAGGTCATAAGCATCGGCTGTAGCCTGAGACCTGAGGGTAGCCATCTGGGGCAGTTATGGGAAAGGTTTTACTCCCTAATTACAAAGAGCTGCCTAGGAGAACATGTCTGTCTTCTCTGGCCAGATGTTGCTGTGTCTACAAGTGATCTCTGTAACAGCTGCATCCATCCTGTGACCTGAGGATAACGTGCAAAGTAAGAGACAGAGTCTAGGTTTTTGATGACATCAATGAGCCACCAAACCGACCCTGAACTCGCTTACCTTTGAACTTCCGTTTCTTCATTCTTAAAGTGGAGAGAATAAAAGTATTTGTCTTATAGTTTTGATTTTTTTGGTGAGGATTAAATAAAATAATGCAAATAAAGTCACTTGATATTATTCCAGGGACTTAATAAATGCTTGTTTTTAACTTCTATGATTATTTTTATTATCTCTTACAACTGCATGATACTATGGTCTTTGAGAAACTGAAATAGTTCCAAAAGGCTCCATATGTTCAAATAAATCATAACACTAGCAGGAGTAAAATACCTGTCAGTTATTACATCTCTTACACTAATCAATGCTTCTCCAGAATAATATCTTTTCAAAATATTTTGAGGAGTAATTCTGATAAAGACACCTGGTTAGCTTATGATACTGTTTAGTTCTCTCACATAGGATCTTTCGAATTGCTGATTTCTGCATAAAACATGAGAATTTTGAATATTGAATAATAATTTTAAAATGACAGACAGATTAAATATTTCCATATTTTAACTGCTTCTGAATTATTTTATGGCTTCGTATCTATACTATTTTAATGGGCTATCTTGTGGCCCAATAGTTTAAATATGTGTGCAATCCTAAATAATCACTCATTAATCTTATGTGACAACTAGATATTAATATTTATTAGTGTGCTATTGTCAATAACAGACTTCATGCTATTTATAGTATGTGATTTTTTCCCCAGAACAATGTTACCTACACACCAAACTGCTTATCTCAAAAGTATGACAACTGAATATTCTTAACTTCAGGCAAAATATTATTTTGCTCTATAAAACAGTTTTGAATTCTTATTTAAAATTAATTGGCAGAATTACTTAAAGAAATCTTAAAATTCATTTTATAAAAATGAGTAAGTTTTATAAATGTGAGTTGCCTATATCACATAGGCTTAAATACAAATATACATTTTTGTTAAAAGTTTCTAATATAGTTACTAAACCTGCTAAAGAGAGGGCAGGATATCTGTAGATGATTAATGAATATGATAATGAAACCAATTATAGGATTTTTTAAGGGTAAAATATGACTTCAGTGTAGTTGAGTAGTTTGTTTTTTCTTTGAACATTACAGGAGAATCCCCCCCAAAACTATTATTTTTTGGAATGTGAGCCCCTTGTAGTACAGTCTTCCCCTGCTAGGTTATTGTTCTAGTAATCCATCAGCATTCATGTACCAACTAGTGTTGTTGTGAAAAATTGCATTTGGCTTCAGTTAGTTTTTTGCGGGGGAGGTTCTTTCAACACGTTTGCCCATTTCATGATGGGCGATTTACAACCTTGCCACATGGCGCTTAGTGCTCAGCAGTTTTTGACCAGAAATATTATGACCCCTGTGCCCTACCCTCCCTATTCACCTGATCTCATCCTGAGCAACTTTTTCTTTCCCCAGAATAAAAGTCCTCAAAGGGAAAAACGGCAGAAACAATAAAAGGCATCACAATTGATAAGTTCAAAAACTATTTTGAGCAGTGAAAAAAGCATCTTGATATTGAATCAGAGAGTACTTTGAAGGTGACTTAAGTTTAAACATGTAAAAATAAATACACAATTTTTTATAAATAAAATCTGTTTTATTGGAGGTCCTCCCTTGTATACCTCTTCCCCATAGCCCATTGAGAGGAGTTGATCATATTTCTAGAGTTTAAGTGCTTGAGGTGGAATTAAGTACTCTCTCACTTCCCACTGAGGGTTCCAAATCATTCTCTCCAATACTCTCAAATATCATTGCTTCACTGAGGCTAATTTCTCTTTACATCATCTTCTCCACTTCTTTTAATTTCAATTGTCTGCCATCCTCCAAGACAATCCTACACATCCACTGACAAATCTGGTTGCTGAGACATAGTTTTCCCTCCACCCAAATTCCACTGATCTGCTATTATCTTCAGTGACTTCGGTCTTCAGGTGGAGGACTGACCCTGTGATGTCTTCCATCTTCCTTCCTCTTAATATCTAACTCTCCAATGGACTTCCTCTCTACTCCCATTCTACTTTCTCTCAAGGTTAAAATCCTGGAATTTCTTCATCCTTGAATTCTCAGACACAACTATTCTACTCTTTGATAAAAAATTTCAACTCATCTGCTTTATTACCACTCCTACACTCTCTGCTCTTTTAATTTACCATAAGCCTTGATACCTCATTTGCTTTCAGAATCAGCCTCTTCTGGCCTTTTATTCTCCCTTGGTTCCCATCATTAATATTACTAGAATTCTCACTTCCTTGCTCTCTATCCTTCTATAACATCCACTCAACACAACTCCAGTATTAGATCAATGCTTCAAGCCACCTTCTTGATTTCTGTACCAAGATAACTGAACATTGTTAGAGGGAATTTATGATTTCATGTCTCAGCTAAGTTCCCAATATTACCTATCTTTTATTTATTGTCAGGCAACTCATTCTCCAATATCCTTCAATGGTTCATGAAAAACTTCCATCACCCAAGAACTCCACCTCATACAAATTCCTTAATTGTGGTAAACAAACTTGCCACTTTAATTTTTTAAAAATTGAGATAAATAGGCAGTGTCTCCCACAACTTTGCTGTGAACAAATCTGTGTGTAAAAATCTTGACTATCCTTGATTCCCACAGACTATGAGATGTGTCATTCCTTGTTGAAGACCACATACTATGTCTTTGATGGCATTTATTTTCTTTTATCTCAAGTCTGTTTCATTCACCATTCTTTCTCCCTCTCATATCTTAAGTCTTTCTTTCAGATTACTAACGGGTTCAGGTTTTCCCAATTTAAACTCTTCTTCCAAGATTGAAATTTCCACTAACCACCTATTTGTTCTATCTATTCCCATCTAATGGACACCTCCTCAAAATAGCAATCTCAATTTCCTATATGTACTATTCTTTTTTCTCATTTCTTTCTTGGCCCTTGGCAATCTGACTTTTATCATCATATTTGATAATAATATTTTTCTTTTTTCTCTTCTCTTTTTTTTTTGAGTTGGAGTCTCACTTGGTCATCCAGACTGGAGTGCAGTGGCCACAGGCCACTGCAGCCTCACCTGCTGGGCTCCGGCAATCCTTCTGCCTCAGCCTTCCAAGTAGCCGGAATTACAGGCATGCAATACCATGCCCGGCTGATTTTTTGATTTATTGTAGAGATGAGGTCTCCCTGCCTAGGTGGGTCTCGAACCCACAGACTCAGGCAATACACTTACCTCAGCCTCCCAAGGGCGCGGGATTACAGGCTGAGCCACCGAGCCCGGCTAATAATATTTTTCTTAATAGGGAATCTATAATATCTTTACTGAAAATTCTAATAGAAATGGCAATTTTTAACTTCCATGACCTTTGATATTCTGATCTCTGCTGAGAAGAGGTTGGAGAAACATACCAAAGCGAGATGGAGGTCTTTGTATGGCAAACTGATTAGCTTAGACTTTTGTACTGGAATCTGGAAGAGCATTTAGAATTTCACTCTCATGAAGCTTTTTACTTCCTTTGCTTCCTTGATTTTGCTCTTTCTTGGATCTCCTTTCTCTCTCTCTCTCTCTGTCTCAGACACATTTTCTTCTGCTTACCAGCAAAATGTTGTTGCCCAGAAATCTATCTTCAGCTTGCTGTCTTCTCACTCTTCTAGTTATACCCTGAGGGATCTCATCCACTCACATGCCTGATGTAGGATGTTGATTCCCCTGTAGACAATTTCCACATTGGCCTCTAACACTGTGAACTTCAGATTTACATATCCAGTTGTTTACTGTATACCATATAAACCATATGTATTTCATACTTTATCTGCTCCACACTGAATTCACAAGTTTTCCTTCAAACATTTTTTTTCTTGTGTATTCTCTATTAATTCACTTGTATAATCTGGAGATATAGAGATTACAGGCATTATTTGCCTTCACCTTTAACAAGCCACACTCCAAGTTCTTTTGACTTAATTTCTAGTTATTTCTTGGCTCCACTCACCTCTCCCCCTCTACCCCTATATATTCCTATCTAGTTTCTATGAGCCCCTAGTCCTTTCTCACTTGGATTAGTAAAAGAGACTCTGCATACTCTTTCAACCAATCAACATTGTTCTCCTGAAAGACATTTCCTGGAGTCACCAGAATTATTCAGTACCAAATCAAACCAAAACATGGCATGTCCCTTGAATGAAGTCTTCAGTGGCTACCATCACCTCTGAGGCAAAGTTCAAGTGCCTTAGCAAGGCCTTTTGTCTACCTCCTCAGGAAATTCTCTCACTTTTTCTGACTCACATGATCCATCAGTATGGAACTCCTAAAGTTCCTGATTATGCCCTGCCTGGAATGCTTCTTCCAATCCTTCTTCACAATTCTCCTTGAAGGATGTTTGATTCAGCTCAGGGATTATCTATTCCCAGTGCTTCCTCTTATACCCTAGGCTAACCTAAATCCTCTTCCTCCTGTATGAATAAAATATTATGCCCACATCTATGATTTCATTTACTTTATAGTGCATATGCTTTGTGTGATATACCCGTATATGTATACACATATATATGTATATATGTATGTATCTACATACCTATTTTATCTTTCTAACCAATCATTGTATATGCTTTCCAAAGATTCATTTGTGAGTCTATCTGACCCTACTTATCTGTGAGCACCTTAAACTCAGTAATGAACTTGTTAAATCATCTATGAATCTCCAGTGATTAAAATGGTACACAGACATGGACTAAACAGAGTCTGCATTTCAACAATACTTACTGAAGGAAAAATTCGGGAAAAATATAGTCCCATCTTTCTGACAAACAGACCAGATTGTGTGGAATGGTAACTATGCTTTAGAAAATGTACAATTTGCATATATAATATATATTTAAACATTGTACATACATTCATTTAACTCAAATAGTCACACAGAGCTTGCTATGCGCTCAGTGATGTTCTAGCTGCTAGAGATACTGTAGCAAACAAGACAAGAAAAATCTCTGGTCTACTGGATTTTACATTCTAGAGTGCAAAATAATCTGATGATATAAAAGTCAACACAAATGAGCAAGAGGATTTTGGACAGTGCTAAGTTACTTAGTTAATTTTATAAATATTTATTGCGCTCCTGCTTAAAATCAGACACTCTTCTAGGTCCTGGATATGGAGTAGAAACAAAACATATAAAGATTGCTGCCAGCATGGAGGTCACAGCTTAAATTCGGAGGAGATTAGAAATATGGCAAAGAGTGACTTAGTAGGAGGCTACTTCCATTAGGATGGCCAGATGGGGCTTCTCTCAGGAGATACCATTTATCCACTGGCTTGAATAGTAAAATTAGCCATTCAGAGAGCTGATGTTGAGGGCTGGTGGAATGGTCTGAGACAGGGAAGCAAGATGAGCTTGGTATATACATGCATGCATGCAGAAAACATAGTAAGCCTGATGCTACTATCTAGCAAAGCCCTACATGCTTGCAAGGTTGTCCCTTGGCGGACACCTGGAAATTTGGATTTTGTAGTGCTCCCAGCATTCTCTAATTCATAAATTTGATTTACTATTTCTAAACTGTTAGCATAGGGTAATTTATGCCGAATACCTGCTTTCTTTTGGGGAGTGTGAAGTGTTGGTAGGCGGTGGGAAAGAGTGCCTATGTGACCAGCCCTCAATCAAAACACTGCAAAATGGCTGGGCATGGTGGTTCATGGCTATAATCTCAGCAGTTTGAGAGGCTCAGGTGAGAGGATTACCTGAGCTCTGGAGTTCAAGACCAGCCTTGGCAATAGCAACATGGCGAGAACTTGTCTGTACAATAAATAAAAAAAATTAGCTGGGCATGGTGGCATGTACCTCTACAGCTAATTGGAAGGCTGAGATGGAAGGATCGCCTGAGCCCAGCAGGTTGAGGCTGTGGTGGCAGAGATCATGCCACTGCACTCCAGCCTGGGTGACAGAGTGAGACTCCGACTCAAAACAAAACAAAAAACTCTGGGTACTGAATCTCAAAGGAGCTTCCCTCACAGACAACAATTCACAAATACATCACAATATGTCCTTTGGCATTGAAAGAAGTAATTCTACCGGAAAGGAAAACTCTTAGAAATGTATGCCTGGTTTCCTCTGGACTTGACTTCATGGGCCTTTCCACGTTCCTGATTTTTCTTGTTATCCTTTCACTATAATTAATTGTAGCTGTGAATATTACTATATGCTACATCCTGTGAGTCTTTCTAGTGAATAATTGAATCTGAAGATGGTCTTGGGGACCCGTGACACAACATGTATACTCATTTCATGACATGTATGTCATATATTTAAAGAAAGATGTTAGTGTGAACACAAGAGTTGGGTTGAATGCTAAAGAAAGAAAGAAAGAAGGGATAAATGTAGAAAAGACCCACTTAAGAGAACAATCAGCAATAAGGATGTATGGTGAAGAAGCCTTAGTCAGGTTTCATTCAATTGCCTCAAATCTTTTTAGTTTTTCTATGATTTTCTGGTTACACCATTCTTTATAAGTAGCCCAAGAATATAGGCACTTAAATACATGGTTGGATGTAACTCTAAGTTTTTATCTTTCTAAAATGGTTTTTCCATATCTACAACCATAATACTTCATTAAATGCAAGTTAACTATCTTTAAGATTTCTCAAGATTACATTATTCCATCATTCAATAAGTAGTTATTGAGTATATTTTTTTGTACCCCATGTACTGTGATAGTCACTGGTGATTCAAGGATGATTAAGAAAAATTCATCTTTGTCCTCAAGGAACTCACTCAAAGGAACAAAGATGCACAAAAAAAAAAAAAAAAAAAGGAAAAAGGACTTTGTTACTTTGTTCAGTCTGAAGTTTTATAATTGCATATAAGTTTTAGGAGCCTTCTGGCCATCCAAAGTCACATGTGCTACGGCACAGCCGTGCTCCCAACAGGTGAACACAGAAAACTGTAGGTGAGTCAGTACATGGAAAATGCTGGGGATTCCTGAAATAGTACTGAGTCATTAATCACTGATATCCTGGCTCAGTTCATGAAGCAACTGGGGATGAATAAGCAAAGAAAGTGAACTAATGGTTAGAGGATGGAAATACCCCTGGGGACATTTGTTGAGTCAGTATAAGGATGTGGAAAACTTCAACAGTCATAGATTCAAATGGAATGAAATAAGAGAAGAACATTCTTTCCAATGACTTGATTGCTAATCAAAAATTGCTGGCAAGCACCACGCTTCTGGATTCTTTACTTTGGGAACTGGAGAAAGGAAGGAAAGAGAGGAACGGAATGTTGCTCAGACCACAGTAGATTCTAGATTTACATTATGTGACAAGATATAGTACATAATCAATGTTTGATGTGTGATTTTGAGTTGAATTATAGAAAGCAAATTATAATATAAAGAAAAAAAATGACATAAAATCCTGAGAAACTGATGGGAGGTAAGAGAAGACTTAGAAATGGAAAATTAATTAACTAAACATAAGGCAGATTTTTTTTTAAGCTACAAATGGAGATACATATGTGTGGATTGCTTCAAAATATTGGGTCTTGGCAAGGGTGACTTGAGAGAAAGGTCAAAGTGACACTCGATGTTGCTATATTTTGTTTAGTGGGACTTCTGACTAGATTTAGAGCTTCCAAATGTTGCCATAAAGTTAATTTCTAAAAAATATAACCACACTTTTTTATTTATTTTCACCACAAAATCAGGGATGTGCTTTTTTAGGAAACAAAATGTTCTACCCTATATTTAAAAGGCATATTTAATTACACGGTAAACTTTAAAAAGCACAACTTAAAGGAAAAGAAACGTTTCTTTTTTCCATTTGTATTTTTTTTAAGCATCTAATTTTTTTATTTTAAAGATGTGGGGTACAGTTCAGAGTTAGGTATACAAATGTTCATTATGCAGGTACCCTTGTTGATGAGGTGTGCTCCTCCTTCCCCAGGCAGATTCTCACTACTGCCAATCCCTCTTCCCCACCTCCCTCCTGGCAGTTTCCCGCTTTTCTCATCATATTACAATAATTGTTCAAGGTCCGCTTATGAGTGAGAACATGTGAAAGATCACTCAGTATTATAGACTCTAAGTCCATTCAGATTGCTATGAAGTTCATGATTTTGCCCTTGTTTATGGCTGAATAATATTTCATTGTGTATATGTACCACATTTTTTTTTAAAGCAGAATTTATTTGAGAGGACAGAAAAGCTCCCACAGTGGAAGGGGACCTGAAGGGGTTGCCCCATATTTAAATCCAGTCCTCTTTTGATGGGTAGCATGGTTGGAAGGACCGTTTCTAACAAAGCATTATTTTTCAAAATAATAATAATAATAGTATATACTAATATAAATCATAAAAATGTTTAATTGGTTTAAAGCTGCCTGCACATTTCAGTTAAATAATTCAGTGTAGAAAACGGACCAAGTTATTTCATGAAACTCAAATGGTCTTCATGTTCAGCATAGTCCTTTTTCAGTTTTTCTACTTTCTTCACTTAAGAACGTATTCCTTCGTCTCTCCTTTAGCGTATGTACACTTTTCAAGATATGGTCGAGAAAGATATGGTAGAATACCAACAGGACTGTGAAACTAACAACCATGGGTTGTACATCTTCCTACTCAGCTTTGTTCTGAGCACTCAGTGGTCTTAATAATTCTCCCATTGCAATGCACAATGGATGTTGTTATCCTCATTTTATAGTAAAGACTGAAATGTCCATACTCTCCTTGGCTCTAGACAGCAGCTAGGCTCTGAGAAGGCCCACACACTTGTAGATAGTGTCACATGCTAGGCCTGTCCCATCAGCATTCGCCAAACCAGCCAAGGGCAGGTTATTGAAGGGTCTGCCATTGCCTAGGACCATGTGGTTCCTGTGTTTAAAAGGCCATTGAAGGAAACCCAGAACACAACCTCCTGGGAACTCACACCACTTCAAGAACTGGAAGCAGCTCAGCAACCTCTCCAGCAATCTAGTACAAACCAGAATCGGGTGATGATAGCTTTCTGTAGATTTACTTGTAGGAGCTGTTCAGTGAATTTATGTTTAGCTGGGTAATCATGCAGGTTCAGCAATTCCTAAATGCCACTCAGAGGATGTTCAAAGAAGAATTCTGATGGAAACCCACTGGGTTTTATGTCTGCGTATCACTGGTTCTTTTGCTTCTCTTGTGGATGCCAGACAGTAGGTATAGAATTCAGTACGCAAAATTGTGAAGGCAAGAACATGAAAAGCATACTCTGTTAAAGCAAATAACAGTGATGCAAAATGAAATGCTGTCTTTCAAGAAGTTACTTGCTCTTCACAGATTTTAAAAAAATGAATCCTTCCAACTTCTGTTAAGTAAGACATCTTCTCAAGTCTCATCACATTTCTTAGTCCACAAGTCATTCAGGAAGCTATTGACTTAATAATTGATAGAATTCTATTGACCGATTTCATTCCTTATGTTTTCAGTCAATCAGTTATCAACTAATGAGCACCTATGATGCCCTTGATCCTCGAGGAGTCAAGAGCATTATTTTATTTTATTTTAATAGGAGGGATTTTCTTGACTTCATTCACTCACATTGCTTTCCTTTCTCAGTGAATAGCTCTTGTTTGCTCAAGCCAGACACTGAGGGAATCCTACCTGTCCACTCTCCCTTTGTCCATCCAGTTCTACCACCTGTCCCCACTTCTCTCATCCTTGGATCTGGCTCTCATGCCACTAGATCAGGTAATTGAAAGGATTCCTTGACAGTCTATCATCAACAATACCTCTTTCTAACAGAAAATATGCCCAATTCTCCGTTACTTAAATTTTTTCAAAGTTCCTCTGACCAAAGGATAAGCTTATCTTTTTTGCCTATCAGAGTGGCTGTACATGCATTTGTTCAATTCACTCCATTTTTATTGAACACTACTGTGTTCCAGTCAATGATCTATGTGCTTGGGATACAGCAGTAAACAAAGGCCATTTTCTCATAGAGCTTTCCTTCTACTGAGAAGAGACAAATAATAAACAAAACAACTCAATAGTGATAAGCAAAATAACTCATTGTGTGTGTGCCCATGTGTAGTATGTGCCATACACATAAATACATAGGTATATGTATGTATATATGTATACTTATATTTAGAAAGCGACATATAAAAATTGTAGAAGATGACTTGAGGAAAATCAAAGCAGGGCAAGATTCTAGGGAATGCTGGGGGAGGGGGTCATTTTAAATAGAGTGACCAAGGAAGGTCTCTTAAGACAGTGACATTTTGACAAAAATATGAGATAGTCCTGGTGTATTTGTACTACATAATTTCCTGCTGTCTCTCTGTCTTGCATTTTATGCTTCTCAATACTGAACTGTCTCCAAATCCACCAGTCCTTCTAGCCTCCAGATCTTTGCAGGTACTGTTGATTGTCCCTAGGTTGCCTGCTCTTCTGCAAAGGCAGACTCTTAGTTGTCCTGCTTGTCTATGACCCTTCTCTCCTTCCAGGACTCTCCAGAAAAACCCAGGACCTTCCCTCTGTGTTATCATCTTGCACTATAATTCTTCTATTTTCCTCTAAATACTACAGACATAGACATGTGCATACATAATACATTGTATTGATTGAGTTCTTATTGTCACTTTCTATGTGTAAGAAAAGTATTCTCCATTACTTTTCTTAACAACCTAATAAGATGGTATATCCCCATTTTACAAGTGAGATAATTCACTTGCCCAATCCCTTTCCACTAATGGGAGCTGAACTCAAGCTGAAATCTTCCTGATCTCAACAGCCTTGCTCTGCCCATGATGCCCATAGCTTCCTCCCAACAGCCTCTCTTAGAATGCGCCTGTATCTTTGGATTTTTGTGTTCTTGTGGTTAGCACTGTTCTTAGTAGAGAGTGAATGCTCCATAAATATTTATTGAACAAATACACTTTAACAATATTCATTCATTTATTCACCATTCATGAGGTGCATAATTCCTGTTTAACCTTTTGAGTATCTCTCCATAGGCTCAACCTTTCCATGGTAACAATAACAACATTTTCATAATACTAACCATGTTCTAGGTACTTTTCTAAGTACTAATACCAACTTTTTAAATTTTCACAAGCAGATAAGATAGGTACCATTATCCCCTGCTTTACAGATGGAGAAACTGAGGTTCCAAGTAGTTAGGTCACTTTCTGAAGTTCACAAAGCTAGTAAGTGATGGAATTGAGATTTGAACCCAAGTATTCTGGCTCTGGGGCTTCTAGTTTCCATCACTGCATCATATTGCCTTCCTTGGTCTCCAGATTCTCATTCTAGTCCCAATGATGTGCAGTGATGTGTGTGATTTCTAAGTCTAAAAGGGGATATTATCATGAACATCTACATTGTATAACTGTAGTAGAGAAAAGCAAGTTGTCCTAGTGATTAAGCAAATATCCAGGGAAAATTTGGCAGCACCATTCTCATGCAATGGAGGCAAAGGGTAATCAAAACACAAAAGAAAAAGTACCCAAAAAGAAAGTAGAGAGCTATGTGTTGGAGGAAAAACAAAAATAAGGAATTTTGTTGTTCTTGTTTGTTTATTTAAAGCAAGAAAAGATTGAGAAACTGCAATTGAAAGAAGATTGGTGTTGGCACAAAGGAAGAAATATTCTAGTGCACAAAGAAAATTTGCCTTTTAATCAAATGTCAAAAAAAAAAAAAAAAAATCCATAAACCTAGAATCCAGACTGGATAAACTAAATCATATCAGAATTCTTAGATCTGAAGAGTGTCACTTTCAGTAAGTAATTACTTGAGGGCTTGAATAAAATACGAAAACTTTTTCAAAAGGAAAATATGATCAGGAAGTCAAAGTATGCCTTTTTGCTATTCCCCACCCCCTGCAGACACCCGCTCCCAATTAAAAAAAAGAAAAGAAAAAGATTTTTTTTCTCATTTGGTGATTTCTTTGCCTTAAGAAATTGTTAATCTAATAAAACTGTGCTTCTGACCATACGGCAGATTCCAGTCTATCAATTGTTGATGTAATTCTACTTAAGGGTCATCTTTTTTTCTTTGTCCATTTTTTTGTTGTTGTTGTTGCTTTTATCAGCATTTGAAATAGAACCCAATATTTTCTTTTCATGAAAGTTGATGACTTCATGTGGGGAATAAGCATCTGAGGCAGATGGACTCTTGAAGAGCAGTGAAATATCCTGTCTTCGTATAAATGTTTATGGGAGCAGGAGAACTGAAGAGGAAAAACACAGGATAAAGATGCATGACTCACAGGTTGAACTGCTTCTAAATAAAGCTCTTCTCAGAGTTTCCCATGAGGTGTTTTGAGTGAGCAAGCAGCAGGGTCCCCACTGGTAGAACAAGCATATTTTTAAAAATACACAAAGGTACATCCAACAGTCACTCAAGATAGTCATTCTGTTGTGTGATGTTTAAGAAAATGCACATCTACTCTAAGAGTATCAGATCACGTATACTATGTCCTGTTCCTCACGCAGGCTATGGTGTCCCTGGCAGCTCCTGACTAAGCCACTTTGCAGATGATGATCAGAGGTTTAGCAAGACACCTCATGTTGACTCACATACTTTCCTGTAATAGAGCATCTCAAAATGATGATAATTAGGTTTAATTTTAGATCTAGAGTGCTGGACCTGGGAATGTTTTCACATTGGGAGCAGACTCCATTGACTTTGGCTTGAGTTTTGAAAAGAAGTGCGTATATCTTAGACTACCCATATACTCTTCAGTCCCTTGTATTCCAGAAAACTGCAAATTTGGAACTAATTAGGGGAAAATCTTTTGTCAGAACTATCCTTGTGAATGGCAGGTACACTTGCCTTTCACGCTAAGCCTCATAGGCAGAAACATGGCCACCTTTCTCCATATTCAAGACTTGCTGACTAGGCAGTCATAAAGTGGTTAGAGTCTCTTCCACCCATGCTAGAATCAATTTTTTTTCCAGTAAAGTCTAAAAGGGCTTGAAATTGTAAGGGACCATACCTGGAACATCCCCCAGGTTCTCATTGCAGTTTACCAATATGGTCTCTTATGACTTTGGCAATATTATGTTAGATGACTCAACACTTTCCGGGTACCTAGTATTGGGTAACAGTATAGAAATGAAACAGTTATTTCAGAGAATAATTACTATATAAAATGTGTTCACCCTTCCACAGGTTCAGAGGACATATGGTGGAATGGGCTGGCTTGTTCTGGGTTGCCAGATTTAACAAATAAAAATACAGAACACCCCGTTACATTTGAATGTCAGATAAACATGAATAAACCCTTTAGCATCCATGTACTTTGTGCAATATTTTGCATTCATTGTTTGCTTGAACATTACAAAATAGTCATTGTTTATTTGAAAATTAAGTTTACCTGGGTATTATATATTTTAAATGGGTACCCTATAAGATGCATGAGTTTTTCTGAGGTACTATTTTATGAAAAACATATTCTGAATATGTTCCTGCAAGTACTGGGGAAACGAGAGAAAACACGTCAAAAATATTTAATATTACCAAGATAATAGCTACTCTGGAGGGGCTTTTCTCAGTCATTGACAAATACTGTAAACCTACACCCAGAAAATCAGCTGGGGGGAAAAGCAACAGCAACATGACAATTTAATAATTCTGTTGTGACCTAACACTTCTACCCAGACAGAATCCAAACTCTCTGCCAGGAATTCTGAGCCTCAGGTCCAGTTTTCTCATTTTTCTTTACTATGTTTCACTGTCTCCTGTAGGGGGAAATAAGGGAAGAAGATAAAGAAAAAAAAAAGTCCAAAAATGTAATGTACATTTGTTTTGGCATTAGCCAAATCCTAGAGATGAAAACAATCTCCTGCTTTTAATTCAGTCCATGTGCAACAAAGTTGTATGTCGGGAGATCTGGCTTTTAATAAGAACGATTAACAAGCGTTTTTGATCACAGGAAGTCGAAAAGAGTCGCTGCTTCTAAAAATACAATAAACATTGACTAGCAGTTAGATGGTCCGTATTTCTCTATCAGTCATTTTGCAGCCTCTACTTTGATTTGAGGCGAATGCAAGATGGGGCCAGGAGAGAGCATCCCCCTACCTCCCCCCCACCACGTGGGCAGCCGTTCTGTTCTGTTCCAGAGCCCCTTCCTTCCTGTCCAGGGAGGCAGGCTGCTGATGCTGTTTCTGGGCAAGAGGCCATTGCCGGGATATTTGCTTTAGATAGCTTGCAGCTGGGCTGAGTGGGTGTTTCATTCAGACTCAACACAGGCAGCTCCCACCGTCTCTACTGTTTCAGGCTGGTGGAGGCTCTGAGGCCTTTTGATTTATAAAGAGCTCTCTGTGCCTGTAATTCAAGTTTTAGGAAGCAAAACTGTGATAAATGAAGTTCTGGCTGCTGATCTCAAGGAGTTACACACACACGCACGCGCGCCTGCAAACCTTTCCCCTTGGGTTTGTCTAAGTTAAGATTCCAGTCAAGCAGCATAGAGGATACCGTGCCTGGTCATTTAACCTTGGTCTGAGGCATCCATATGGGTAGTTCATGTTCATTCTTCAAGCTCTTCCCTCATTACTTCCCCTGAACAGTGTGCTATTAAAGCATAGGGCTTGATGGTTTTTACATGGCATAGATGGCCTTACATTTATAACATTTCCAGTTTAAGGCCTTCAAGAGCCATAAAAAGAACCTTGTCAGCATTTTTGGGCAAAGCCTAAAGCAGATTCTTTTTCTCCTCCAAATGATTGCTTTCTCGTATGCTGGGAATTAACACAATCTGAAGATGAGGGGATTCAGAAGTCTTATTTTCTGATCCTGGACTACAAATGGCTGCTTAATTGGGAGAAACTACAACTGCAAGAGTTCACTGAGGGAAACATGAAAACAAAGCGCATGAGAAAAACAGAAACCCAGACTTTTCAGTTCCTGTTTATCCTATTTTTAATCTCCACATCTCAGTTGCTCTCTCTCTCTCCTGTTTCCTTGCCTTGCTGGAATTCATACACACACCTGGCTTTCCATTCACCTTGGAGACAGAAAGGAGGTGGCACTCAAGATAGTGAAGACCTGCTGCCTGCTGGTGGGGGAGAGCCAGTGTCTGCGGTGGGTAAGTGGGAAGAGGTAGACAAGCAGAAAGCACGGCACATCTACTAGAGAGGACCCCCGCAAAACATGAAATTATCTTTTGGAGGGCAGGTCCCTCGTAGTACAGGCTTCTCCCACTAGGTTAGTGTCCTAGGAACCCATTGGCATGTGCACCAGCTAGCATTGTGAGAAGCTGTGTTTGGCTTAAGGGAATTTTATTTTATTTTATTTTTTGAGATTCCTTCAACGCCTTTGCACATTTCATGATGGGTGATTTAGGAATGTACCTGCCCATACTGCTCTGAGTGTTCAGCAGTTTTTAACCAAAAACAGCATGATCCCTGTGCATTCCCTCCTTATTCACCCAATCTCACTCCCAATGACTTTTTTTCTATTTCCCCTAATGATAAAAGTACTCAAAGGGAAACATTTTGCTGATGTGGAAGAGGTGAAACAAAAAAACGGCAGAAGCACTAAAAGACATCAAACTGGACAGGTTCAAAAACTGGCTTGAGCAGTAAAAAAAAAGCATCTCAGTAGGTATAGTGCATCTAATGGAGAGTTCTTTGAAGGTTACTCAAGTTTAAACATGTAACAATAAATACAGAACTTTTTAATAAACAAATTCTGGTTTTTGGGGGGTCCTCTTGTAATTCGAAGGTGTTGGAAAAATGTGAATGATACAACCCCCTACCCTTTGCTTTATCTACTGCAGCCAAGAGACTTCTGAAATTCCAGACAAGTAGGAAAAAGGTGGGTAGGGGAAGGGGAGGTTACCATGAGATTGTGAACAAATGTTTAGACTGACTAGTGGCCTGAGGAGACATAAATGACTGTGGTTGCTGGCTCTCCTCCTCTCTCTCTCTCTCTCTTCCTCTTTCTTTCTTTCTTTTTTCTTTTTTCTTTTTTTTTTTGAGTTGGAGTCTCATTCTGTTGCCCCAGCTGGAGTGCCGCCATGGCACACTCATGGACACCCCAGCATTGACCTGCTGGGCTCCGGCTATCCTTCCACCTCAGTCTTCCAAGTACCTGGGACTACAGGTGCTCGCTACCATGCCCAGCTAATTTTTTATTTATTATAGAAATGAGGTCTCACCAAGTTGCCCGACTAGTCTCGAATCTGCGGGCTCAGGCAGTCTCACCTCAGCCTCCCAAAGTGCTGGGATTCGCGCCTTTG